>NW_012120610.1:30010-46263 GCF_000951035.1 Colobus angolensis palliatus | reverse complement strand
CACCTATGAGTGAGAACATGCGGTGTTTGGTTTTCTCTTCTTGTGATAGTTTGCTAAGAATGATGGTTTCCAGCTGCATCCATGTCCCGAGAAATATTTTATTTTAAATCTGGGCTGCTACACACCAGCTGCAAGATCTTGGACAAGTTATTTAACTTCACAGAACGTAAGTTTCCTTATCTTCAAATGGAGACAATAAAATTTACCTTCTCTGGTAGTTCTGAGAATTGAATATGAAAATATATGTAAACATATGGAAAGCTCTTAGTGCAATGCTTGACACATGGATCTTAATATTACGAAAGCAGTACATGAAGAACATAAGGATTGCTTATTGACAGCTTCGGATACAGCCATGATCCCCACTCCAAGAACCTTGTATCAGTTGAAGTTCATTAATATAACTCTATATAAAAATAGACATGGCATATAAATATAGTGGTGGAAGAGAAGAGTTTTTTTTTTTTTCTTAAATTATTTTCCCATATAGAGATATTTAATCTGAATTAACAAGTAAGAGAAACTACTCTGAATTGTCTCCTCTATAAAGACAGGGTATTCAAGGTATATTAAGTCTTCTAATTATGTGCTAGCTTGCACTTTTGTAAGCTTGACACGTAGTTGGTCTCTTTAACTTCATGGAGTCTATTTCTCCTGTGTAAAATGACCCACTTAATAATTTACAGTGTACACCTGCCTTTCCCTAGCTTCATATCTCCTGTCTTTAAGCATTAATGGAATGTCTTTTTGTGGAATTGTTCATAAATTTAGCTAATGACAATACTTCTTATTGTGCATAATAATTATGAACAATTATTTAATATATCTAATTCTCAGTTTCTTGATAAATAGCATAGTAATGAGTATCAATGAAATGATTTATGGAAAAGAGTATAATGCTTCAAGTATTATTTGTTTACAATTAATATTATTCTTGTTATTATATTTTTCTTATATTTCAGTTTAACTAAAATTAGGAAATTGACTTTTTATGGTCACATGTAACTCAATTTAGACTATTAATGTTATTGATTCCTAGATCATGAATGGAGGCTTGAGGTGAAAAACTTTTGCATACTCTGAAGCTTATGTTTCCCTTATTCTGAGCCTCAGAAGATGGAGAGAGACTTGTACATTTGGTCTGAAATCCTCAGTGGGGGCTACAGTTCCCTGTAATTAATCCACATGTACATGTAGCTTTCCAGGAAATGCCCATCAGGTTAAGCATGTGATCACAGCTGGCAGCAAAAAGGCAAAATATACTCAGTGTAGGAAAATCTCTTTCTTTCTTTACTTCTTTCTTCCCTTTCTTTCTTTTCTTCCTTTCTTTCCTTCCTTCCTTCCTTCCTTCCTTCCTTCCTTCCTTCCTTCCTTCCTTCCTTCCTTCCTTCCTTCCTTCCTTCCTTCCTTCCTTCCTTCCTTCTTTCTTTCTTTCTTTCTTTCTTTCTTTCTTTCTTTCTTTCTTTCTTTCTTTCTTTCTTTCTTTCTTTCTTTTGTTTTTCTTTCTGTGTCTGTCTTTTTGTCTTGGAAAGAATACAAATGACTATTATGAGTATGATTATTAGTCACATTGGATTCGAAGTAATTTATCAACAATATGATTTACTAAAATAGCATACTGGCCACAAATGATATTGACTTTGATTATATTTTAGTTGTCATGCTCTAATGTTGGTAGAAAAAGGAAGAGAGAGAAAAAAAGAAATATGGATAAACACAAAACAGCTAGGTTACTTTGCATCATAAGCTCAAGGTGGAGAGGTCTTTGGGTACTCACAGCAGGGAATAGGCCAGTATCTTGCAGCATAACAAATGGATGTCACACATGAATGAGAAGGCAGAAGGGCAGTATTCAGACTAAATTTGCTGGACATTCTATCCTAGTAGGTGAGCACCGAAGCAGTGCATATGCCAGGGCTCTTGGGTTAATATAGAAGGATATGTATAATATTTTGTAAGTAAAAAATGACTGAGAAGGAGTGGAACATTTGATGCATTAAAGCATGAAAATGGCAGATGGAATAAAGGGATATATTTAAAATGTTCATGTATATTCAACTGGCCTAAGAGAAAATTATTCTTTATCTCATATTCTCCTATTTTTGGTAAACTATTACCTAAAAAGCATTTCTATGTTTCACACACACACACTGGAATATATCTATTTTCCCATGGAAGTTGAGATAAAAATTAGCATCAAATGATATATAACATAGTAATATTATGATTAGTATTTTTGCCTTGCATGCTGTGGTCAAACTTATAACAATTCATATGAATGTAGAATATATAACATATATGTACTGTAATTTATATAGTATGATGAGTGCTGCATGACAAATTAATATATTTAAAACATTAAATAAAGTAACTGCTTTGATGGATCCTTTCTGAGAAAGCCAATGTCTGTTCTGCTAAGTTTTTGTTATCCTGAATTATTTGGGAGATCATACAACTTTCATTCCTGGAAATTCAAATATGTCCTACAGCCATGAAAGAGTCCCAAAAATGTAGGCTTAAGATAATACATTTGTAAAATATTGAATTGCCTTTCTTCATATAATAATAAATGTGGGATCTCTTGCTCCTGCTCTTGCTATGTAAACTAGCTTTACCTTTCACCATGTGTAAAACCTTCCTGAGGCCTCCCCGAATCTGAGCAGGTACCAGCACCATGCTTGTTCAGCCTGCAGAACCAACTCTTAAGTATATTCAGCCAATATGGCCAAACTAGACATAGCTAGCAGGAACATCTCCTACTGAGAGATTGGGACACTGGGAAAACTGATACACTATTAGCAGATATTTGAAAGGAGGGCTTTGAGAGTGGGCAGGGGAAGATACAAATACTAGGGTGTAGAGGGAGAAAACTGGAAACACTGGACAGGGCTGCCAAGCACTGGGACTAGTTCTTGGCCCCCAGAAACTCTTGGAGAAGGGGTAAATTGAACAGGTGAAGATTGGTCCACTCTTGCCACAGGCCTCTTGAATCCTGGTAGCAGGAGATCCCAAGAACCCCACAGACACTTGAGCTGGCAGGCAGAGTTGCTTAGAGGGGAGGGAAGGGCAAGACTCCAGACTAGGTGGAGCTCAGATGTTTTGGCAGAGGAATGGCTACACTGGAGCACGGCCAGGGTCGACCATCCCCCAAGGCTTACCATCCTTCTCTTAGAGACTCTGGCCTAGGAGAGTGTCAGACCTGGACACCATAGGGTGCTGGGGTGCTTTTCGGGGAACTTAATCACAGCTTCTTCACCAGCAGACTACATGTTTCTGTCAGATAGCTCCAGTCATCCAGCCTCTGCTGACATACACCAGCCCACCTGCAGCTTCTCCCCATTGCAAACTCCCTCTGCCACTTTGCCAGCATGCACTCACCCATGATCACACTTCACCAATTTACTGGTGTGCTGGTGTGGGCAGACTTTGTCTCCTCTTTCCTGCTGCCATTTCACGTGTGCTTGTATCCCGCCACTCCATTATTGCCAGCATCAGTGCACTCCACTGCCCTGCCCCTGCTGATGTGGTGGTTACACCACCATGCAGCTGCAGCTGGCGTGAACACACACTCAAATGCCACCCATCCCACTCCACCAGTGCCATGCCTATAGTGATGTGTGGGTAACCTGCCATACTCCTGCCACTGCCAGTGCAAGTGCAAACACAAACACCAGCTACTCCGCCCCTACTGGTGCCCTGTCCCTGCTGCGCCACCACAACTGCTAGCCTGTGGAGGCAAGAATGCATCTCACTGCCACTGCCCCAACACAGTGCTTTGGCTGGCACCTCTCATCAGAGTGTTGTGGCCAGCAGACTAGAAATACCTTACCTTTCCAGTACAAAAGGTTACTAACTTTGAGAGGTGAGAGAACAAAACTCGTGCCCTGGTACCAGCCCTCTAGAGTTAGAACACACAGTCCAGAAGTGCTGAGCTGATCCTTGGACCTCTAAAATCTTCCAGAAACAGAACCAGTTGGCTGAACCCACCTTATACCACAATCGAACTCCCAGGTGTATCAAAGGAGATAAAAGAAAAATTACTATCCAAAGGACAGCAATGTCAAAGACTAAAGGAATATCAGCCCACACAGATGAGAATGAAACAGTGCAAGAGCTCTGGAAACTCAAAATGACAGTGTCTTCTTACCTTCAAATGACTGTATTAGTTCCCTAGCAATGATTCTTAACAAGTTGAAATAGCTGAAATGACAGAAATAGAATTCAGAATATGGACAAAAATAAAAATTATGAATCGGGACACTTTGGGAGACTAAGGTGGGCAGATCACGAGGTCAAGAGATCTAGACCATCCTGGCCATCCCTACGAAAAATACAAAAATTAGCTGAGCATGGTGGCACACGCCTGTAGTCCCAGCTACTTGGGAAACTGAGGCAGGAGAATCACTTGAACCCGGGAGGCCAAGATTGTAGTGAGCCGAGATCGCGCCACTGCACTCCAGCCTGGTGAGAGTTAGACTCTGTGTAAAAAAAGAAAAGAAAAGAAAAACAAGAATAGGAGAAAGTCTAATCTAATCCAAGTAATCTGAGAGACACAATAAGGTATACAGGAGATGAAAGATGTAAGGAATATTTTATAAAAAAGAGCAAACTGATCTTATAGAGTTAAAAATACACAATAAGAATTTCATAATAAAATTGCAATCATTAAGAGTGGAACAGACCCAGCTGAAGAAAGACTCTTAGAGTCTGAAGACCAGTTCTCCAGATTAACTCAGTCAGAAAAAATAAAGAAAAAAGAATAAAGAAGAAGGAATAAAGCCTCCAAGAAATATGAGATTATGTAAAACACCAAATGAATGACTCATTGATATTCCTGAATGAGACAGACAGAAAGCAAGCAACTTGGCAAAAAGATTTTGATATATTGTCCATGAAAATTTTCCAGACCTAGCTAGAGAGGCCAACATTCAAATATAAGAAATGAATACAAAGCCTGAGAGATACAATATAACATGAGCATTACCAAAAGACATAGTCCTGAGATTCTCCAAGGTCAAAATGAAATAAAATATGAAAGACACTGAGACAAAGGGGACAAGTCACCCACACAAGGAACCCCATCAAGCTAACAGTGAACTTTTCCACAGAAAAATCCTATAGACCATAATAAATTGGGGACCTATATTCAGTATCCTTAAAGGAAAGAATTTATAAGAATTTCAGATCCAACCAAACTAAACTTTATAATCAAAGGAGAAATAAGATGCTTTTCGGACAAGCAATTTCTAAGGAAATTGATTACCACCAGACCTGGCTTGCAAGTGATACTTAAGGGGCTGCTAAACATGAAAACAAAAACCATTACCAGTCACAACAAAAACACACTATAGTACATAGACCATTGATATTATAAAGCAGCTACACAATTAAGTCTGCACAGTAACCAGCTAAAAACATGATGAGAGATCTAAAGCCACACATATCTATATTAATGTTCAACGTAACTGGGCTAAATGCCCCAATTAAAAGGCACAGAGTGGCAAGATAGATGAAGAAGCAAGATCCAATGGAATGCTGTCTTCAAGAGACTGACCTCAAATGCAAAGACACCCATAGGCTCAAAGTAAAGGGATGAAGAAAAATCTACCAAGGAAATGGAAAATGGAGAAAAAGCATGAGTTGCTATTCTAATTTCAGAGAAAGCAGACTTTAAACCAACAAGGACTAAAAAAGAGAAAGAAAGGCATTACATAGTGTTAAAATGTTCAATTAAAAAAGAAAACCTAATGATCTTAAATACACATGCATCCAACAAAGGAGCACCCAGATTCATGGAACAAGTTCTTAGAGATCGATGAAAAGTCTTTGATGAACACAATAATAATGAGAGATTTTAATATCACACTGATAGTATCAGGCAGATCATGCAGGTAGAAAACTAACAAAGATATTAGGGACCTAATCTTGACACTTGACCTCATGTACCTAACAGACATCTGTAGAAAACTCCACACAACCAAAACAGAATATACATTCTGCTCATCCTTACACAGCACTTACTCAAAAATTGAATACAAATTCAGCTGTAAATGCAATTCTCAAAAAATTTTAAGAAAATTGTACCAACCACATTTTTGGACCACAATGCAATAAAAAGAAAAACCAACACCCAAATCTCTCAAAACCATATAATTATGTGGAAATTAAATAACCTGTTTCAGAATGACTTTTGGGTAAACAATAAAACTGAGGCAGAAGTAAAAACATTTTGAAAATAATGAGAACAAAGAGAAACCATATCAGAATCTATGGAACACAGCTAAAACAGTGTTAAGAAGAAAGTTTATAGCATGAAATGAACACATCAAAAAGGTAGAAAGACGACAAATTGACAATCTAACATCATACCTAGAGGTATTAGATAAACAAGAGCAAACCAACACCACAGCTGTCAGCAGAAAAGAAATAACCAATAGTAAGAGCTGAACTGAATGCCACTTTTTGTCACTTAACAACGACAAAAGCAAAACTGAGAAATCTTAGTGCTTTTCTTTTTTCCATACAATTGTATATAACTACAATTATTTAAAGTTCTACCAATTATTAGGTTAAAATAAATTTATAGAAAAATAAATGTGAGATCGAATATTAATACTTTAACATAAGAACTATGAACATACTAGAAGGCATGAGTGATTTTATACATAAATAAGAATTATATTCCAGAAATGATAAAGCAAATATTGACATATTTAGTGATATTTTAAAGGGGCTACACTTACATCATAAACAAGGTAAATGCAGAAATAAATAACTGGGAAGTGGGATTTTTAACTTATAAGACAACTTCATGGTTAATTTTATATTCTAAATGTATAAAAATGCCATACAAATCAATACCAATGAAGTAAAGAAGCTTAAAACATAGTAAAGTCAGACCTAAAACAACTATACAAATTGCTTATAAAGATATAATAATATGTAGAATCACTCATAGTCAGATACATAAAAAGTAAAATATGCAATTTTACACTGAGATTAGGTTGGAAAATCACTATTTTTTGTATTATATAGTTTTGTAAGCTATTGCATGGGAAATAAGATTTTTCATGTAAATAGTAATATAAATTAGAGGAGAACTTTGCAACCATTACTTATTTTAAATATTACATGATCTTGCAGATAATAACTAATCACTTAGGAATTTTGCTTACAGCTTTGCATCTCAACAGAAAGCTGTACGAACACAGATAATCTTGATGCATTATTGGAAAAAGCAGAAGAGTGGTGGAAAACAATTGTATACCCACATTTAATGCAAACATAATATATTTATAACTTATGTTATTTCCCAACTGATTTTTTCAAAAGTTTCTTCTAATAAACGCAAAGGATACCTGGAATTCACTCTGTGTTACTACTGTCCAATAGATCCTCCAATAACAAAGAAAATATTTTTATTTGTGCTTTCCAATATGGTAGTCACAAGTCACATGAAGCTATTGAGTACTTGAAATTGACTATTGCTACTGAGATATATGTATCTATCTATATAGATACAGATATAGATATGGATATAGATATAGATACATTTTCTTTAGAGATGGGGGTCTCAAATTCTTGCCTCAATCTCCTGAGTTGCTGGGACTCAGGATTCCTTCATGTCAGCTGAGGAATTAAATTTTTAAATTTTCCTATTAATCAATATAAAGTAAAAGTGGATAGCAACATGGGACTCAGGAATATCTTATTCAGCAGTGCAGTTTGAGGTAGATGTTGCTTCTTTAGCCAGTGTATTAGTTCATTCTCACATTGCTATAAAAAATGCCTGAGACTGGGTAATTTATAAAAAAAAAAAAAGAGAGAGAGATTTAATTGGCTTATGGTTCTATAGGTTGTATATAGGAAGCATGACAGAATCTGCTTGGATTCTAGGGAGTCCTTAGGAATTTTACAACCATGGTGGGTGGCAAACAAGGAGTCAGCACTTCACATGGCTGGAGCAGAAGGAAGAGAAAGAGGGTAGTGGTGCCACACACTTTTAAAACAACCAGACCTTGTGATAACTGACTCACTATCAGAGAATGGCACTGAGGTGGTGGTGCCTAACCATTTCTGAGAACTCTACCCTCATGATTTAGTCACCTCTCGACGGGCACCCCCATCTAAGACTGGGGATTACAATTTGACATGGGATTTGGTAAAACTTCATGACTAATTAGAGTCTGGCTGATATGGTTTGACACAAAGCTAAACCATGTTAATCATATTAGCCAGACTCCAGTTAGCCACCAATTTCTGTTAAAAATTAACCCCCAAATATCTTCCAAATCAGCTTTCTCTTTCTCATACGGATGAATGCTTCCTTTAATTAAATTTTTATTTTTTTCACCTGTATTACTGTGCCATATTTCTAAATGAACCTTTTCATTTAAAACCAACCCTAAATTCATCTCCTGAGATGTTTGTAAAATGTAGATCTTTGTTACTTCTATATTTGCAAATATTCAGCTCCCCTAAGCTGTTAATACTTTGCCCCCAGATTCTCCCTTTAGCCTCAAGTTGCTGCCAAATCCTCAAAACTTATTTACCTTCCAGACATAAAGCTTCTTCTAAAATTCGTTTTATAAAACATCATACATTTTCATGTTTCGAAAGCTTTGCACATTTGAATTCATCTTTCTGGAATGCTTTCCTCAATGTTTTTGCTTTTGTTTCTTCATTCATTCTTCAAAGACTAAGCTCAGTTATAACCTGCTCATAATTATCCCCAATTCTACAAGCAAATTTGTTAGGGATGTCTCTTCACTGTTTATATAATATCCAGTCTTACTACCCAAGTGATAACTAATAATTCAACAAATAAATATGGTTAAAACTAAAAGCTCAGTAGCCAAGAACTAACAATATAGAATAAATGTTCTTCAATGTAAAAAACAAAGTAGGAGAGAATCCCTGAAAAATGACAAGAATTGCCAGAAATTAAATAATATAGTAAATTTGATGGTTTGAGTTTTTTCTTCTTGTGATCGTCTTATTTTCACTGCCTATCAACATTTCTTCTTAGGAAAAAGTAATGTTAGCATAAAAAATTTTAAGTAGGAGTGATTACAGCTATCAGGGACACAATTAATGAGATACCCCTCTTCTGCTAGTGTATCTTTGAGTCATGCCTTTCTACTTATAATAGTAA
Source organism: Colobus angolensis palliatus (assembly GCF_000951035.1). Classification (NCBI taxonomy): domain Eukaryota; kingdom Metazoa; phylum Chordata; class Mammalia; order Primates; family Cercopithecidae; genus Colobus; species Colobus angolensis. The sequence continues at coordinate 37,109 of NW_012120610.1, read as the reverse complement.
GCTGACATCAGTAATAATAGGGAAATTATCTTCTTTCCTTGTTCTGCTAGTGTCTGTAGAAAAGATGCAAAATTTCACTTCATATAGACCTATCCCAAAGACATACCAATGCTGCCTACATATTTTTCTGAAAACCCATCTTTTACTCATTCTCACTACATTTCCAGTCCACCTTCCAAGTCTGCATTAACTAATTAAACAAACAAGCACTGTTTGAGAGTCTATAGAATTACAAGAAACCTAAGCATTCACAATGCTTCTAGTTCATCAGGAAGCTCAGATTTTGTTCTATCTTTGGTTGCTAGATTTTCCCATCATTCCAATCATATTATTTGTTCTGTTTTAGTGCGTCTATGGCAAGTCCCATCAAAACTCAAGTATGACTTATCACACTGATCTTTCAAACCCGATGCACATATCAATAATCATACAAATAATAATAATGTTGACAGATTACATTTATTACATATTTACTATGTGTTTTTTACTATTCTGAGCATCCCTTTACCTTATATGGTTTGGAGATTTACAATACTCACTAGTAACTTACTCAAGGGATATTGAAAGAGTAATATTGAATAAATGCTATTAAGTGCTCCATGATACCAAAAACAACCTTAGTATTGCAACCATTCAAACACAAAGATATGTGAGTCAATTTGAGCTACGGGTGGACACATTCTAGTGCAACCCCCAGGAAATCACCTCTTGTATAATACCATGCCCTTGAATGTGGGCAATACTGGAACTTGCATTTAATAGAATATGACAAAGGTGCTGGGGTATCTCTGCAGTGATTAGATTACAATACACTTATAAGACTTTATCTTAATAGATTGTTGTATAACTCTTCTTTTGCTAGCCTTAAAGAACAAAACAGAGAGATTGTGAAAATGCCTATGGAAAGGGCTTCATGGCAGGGAAGTGCAGGCAGCCTTTTGGACATGAGTATGTCCTTGGAATCCTAACCTATGGAAACTGAAAAAAATGAATACGTGTTGTTTTAAGTCACTAAGTTTGTGAAAATTTGATGTGTGGAAACAGAAAATTAATATAAGGGCAATCCCAATAGGAAAAAGAATTTAACTTTAGGCCTTTTAACATATTCAGTCTTTTTAATAAAAAGTGACTAGTTTTACTGTCACAAATTCTCAAATGTATATTTTCACAATTTGTAAGTATAATGATAATTATGTATTATACATTAAGAGTCTCAATGAACTTAAACTGAAAATGTTTTCTCACTTCCCTTCAATAATAAATAGTTGTGTATTTGAAAATGTCTTCTAATTGAAGGGTAAGAAAATTCTTAAGTTATGCAATATTTACCAAAACATCTCATTTAACAGAACATGGCAATAATGTTTATCTCTTTTTGTTTAATTTAAAGAGTGTTCGTGAGAAGATGGCATAATGGAGGACAAATTACTCAGAAAGTGATTTCTGTGAGACTTTAGCTTATGTTAACTTCTTATTTTTCCCTCAGTTGTCAGAAATGTAACGTTAATATTAAAATTCTCATTGTCTTAAAGTTCCCTGAATAATAAACATTCAGGATGGAAACAAGATGGAAAAGACAAACCACACTCCTTAAAGATATATAATCTATAATAGGGAGCAGCTTAGTCATTGGCTGAAATTAAATATTCATTCATTGGTAAAATATTTAAAATATTTCTATTCTTATTTATATCACAATCAATACTCTTTAACATTTTTATTAATGTGTGATATGGTTTGACTGTATCTTATCTTGAATTGTAGTTCCCATAATCCCCACATATCATGGAGGAACCCAGTGTGAGGTAATAGAATCATACAGGCAGTTACCCCCATACCCATGATAGTAAGTTCTCATGAGATCTGATGGTTTTCTTAGGGGCATTCCCCTCTTTGGCTCAGCACTTCTCCTTCCTGCTACCATATGAAGAACATGTGTGCTTCCGCTTCTATCATAATTGTAAGTTTCCTGAGGCCTCCCAAGCCATGTGGAATGGTGAATCAATTAATTTTTTTTTCTTTATGACTTACCCAGTCTTGGGTATGTCTTTATTAGCAGCACGAGAACAGACTAATATGGTACATTGGTACCACAGAGAGTGAGTGCTGTTATAAGGATGACTGAAAATGTGGAAACAACTTTGGAACTGGACAATAGACAGAGGTTGAAGTAGTTTGGAGGAATCAGAAGAGGACAGGAAAATGTGAGAAAATTTGGAATGCCCAAGAGACTTGGAGGGCTCAGAAGACAGGAAGATGTGGAAAAGTTTGGAACTTCCTAGAGACTTGTTGAATGGCTTTGACTAAAATGCTGATAGTGATATAGACAATGAAGTCTAGGCTGAAGGGGTCTCAGATGGAGATGAGAAACTTGTTGGGAACTGAAGTAAAGGTTATCTTGCTATATTTTAGCAAAGAGACTGGTGGCAGTTTGCCCTTACCCTACAGGTCTGTGAAACTTTAAACTTGAGAGACATAATTTAAGGTATCTGTTGGAAAAAATTTCTGAGCAGCAAAACAATCAAGAGGAAGCAGACCACACAAGTATGGAAAATTTGCCACCTGATGATGCAGCAGATAAGAAAAATCCATTTTCTGGGAAGAAATTCAAGCCTGCTTCAGAAATTTGCATAAACAACAGGGAGTCAAATGTAAATCACCAAGACAATCGTGAAAATGTCTCCAGGGCATGTCAGAGACCTTCCTGGCAGCACCTCTCATCACAGGCCTAGAGGCCTAGGAGAAAAAAATGGTTTTGTGGACTGGGTCCAGGGCCCCTCTGCTCTGTGCAGCCTGGGGACATAGTGCCCAAATCCCAGCTGCTTTAGCTCCAGCTGTGGCTAAATAGGGTCAAGATACAGCTCAGGTCATTGCTTCAGAGGGTGCAAGCCCCAAGCCTTGGTGGTTTCCATGTGGTGTTGAGCCTACTGGTGCACAGAAGTCAGGAACTGATATTTGGGAACAACCACTTGGATTTCCGAGGAGGTATGGGAACACCTGGATGTCCAGAAAAAAGTATGCTGCAGGGGTGGAGTCCTCATGGAGAATCTCTGCTAGGGCAGTGCAGAAGGGATATATAGGGTCAGAACCTCAACAGAGTCTCCACTGGGGCACTGCTTAGTAGAGCTGTGAGAAGAGGGCCACCATTATCCAGACCCCAGAATAGTAGATCCACTGACAGCTTACACTGTGCTCCTGGAAAAAGTGCAGACACTCAACACCAGCCTGTGATAGCTGGCTAGCAGTGGGGCTGTACCCTGCAATGCTACAGATGCAGAGCCACCCCAGGGGAGCCCACCTCTTGCATCAGCATGCCTTGGATTTGACACATGCAGTCAAAAGTGATCATTTTGGAACTTTAAGATTTAATAACTGCCCTATTGGATTTCGGACTTGCCTGGGGCCTGTAGCTTCTTGGTTTTGGCCAATTTCTCCCAATTGGAATGAGTGTATTTATGCAATGCCTGTATTCCCATCGTATCTAGGAAGTAACTGACTTGCTTTTGATTTTACAGGCTCATAGACAGAAGAGACTTGCCTTGTCTCAGATGAGACTTTTGACTTGGACTCTTGAGTTAATGCTGGAATGAGTTAAGACTTTTTGGGGACTGTTGAAAAGTTATGATTGTGTTTTGAAATGTGAGAACATGAGATTTGGGAGGGGCCAAAGGTTGAATGATAGGGATTGGCTGTGTCTCCACCCAAATTTCTTCTTGACTTGTACTTCCCATAGTCCCCACATATCGTGGAGAGACCCAGTGGGAGCTAATTGAATCATGGGGACAGTTACCCTCCTACTGTTCTTGTGATAGTGAGTTCTCATGAGAGTGGATGGTTTTCTTAAGGGCTTTTCCCCTTTAGGTTCTGCCCTTCTTCTTCTTCCTGCCACCATGTGAAGACGGACATGTTTGCTTCCCCTTCTGCCATAATTGTAAGTTTCCTGAGGCCTCTCAGCCATGCTGAACTGTGAGTCAAATCTCTTTCCCTTATAAATTACCCAGTCTCAGTCTCAGGTATGTCTGTATTGGCAATGTGAGAACAGACTAATACAATGTGTTTTCTATTCTCATTGAGAATCTCATTCTTGGTACACTTTGCACGCATGCCTATTTTACATATATTTTCCTTGCTATCTCACTATCTTGAGTCATAAAAGTGTGCATAATGGGAATAATTACTCTTAAGCTTATGTGTCCTTCATTTCACAGTACATTTATAATACGCAGTCTATAAAAGATTCAGAATGACTTCCCTTTTTTCCTGAAATAACTACCAGTTCAACAAGGTGTTTGTTGGTGGCAGCATGGTCCATTAACACAATCCCTCAGGACTTGCACTGCTATGATGAACAGATTCTGCTATGGAAGTAACATCCCTGGCGTTAAAAATATACTATCTTTTCAAATCCATTACCTTCAGCAATTACATCTCCTAAAAGTGGAAAACATATTCTTGAAAATTGCTGAGAGTAGATTTTGTGTTCTCACCACAAAAAAAGGATAAGTGTGTGAGGTAATGTATATGTTTATTAGTTTGATTTAGCCATTTTACACATCTTTCAAAACAGTCTATAAACAATAAATATAGGTAATTTCATTTGACAACTAAATATATTATTAAAGTAGAAAACATATTTTTAAGTCTTTTCACTAGGTCATCTCATTGAAAAATAATATTCATCTTTTTATGCCTGCCTTATTCCACTTAGCATAGTGTCTCTGAAGTTCATCATACTGTATGACCTCACTTATATGTGGAATCTAAAAATGTGCAACTTATAAGAGCAGTGTGGAATGGTTGTTGTCAGGAACTGGGGGTCAGGGAAATGGGGAAATATTTGTTGAAGACTATAAATTTTCAGTTTTAAAATGAATAAGTTCTGAAGACCTAATGTGTAGTATGGTGAATATAGTTAAGAATACTGGATTGTTTACTTAAAATATGCTAACAGAGTAGATCTTACATGTCTTCACCATACACATACACATACACACATACACAAAATAGTAACTGTGTGTGGTGTTGGATATGTTAATTAATTTGTTTGGGATAATCATTTCACATATAGCAAATCATCATACTGTACACCTTGAATATAAACAGTTTTTGTCAATTATACCTCACTAAAGTTGGAGAAAAATGAAGTGTAAGTAAGGCAGTGACAGTGGGATATTTTTGCTTACTTATAAATAACTTTCTAATCTGACTTGCACTTTGAAGTTAGGTTGTTCCACCAAAGTAATTTTGTTCTTTTAAGAATTCCTTAATATAAATATTTTCAATTTTAAAATGCTTGTTTTCTAATTTTAAAAACTCATTTGTTACTTCTGTTGATAATATTGTATAAAACTGCATATCTCAGCACAGCTGCCATTAGTAAAAATTAAACTTCTTCAGGTCAACTGCTGAGAGGTCACAAAAGTAAAGATTTGATAGAATACAAAGAGAAAGTTAAAGGAGGAATTATGGGAAAACATAAGTTTGTGACATGATGGCCACCTGTAGTGCAATGAACAGAGATAAAACCTAGATTCTTTCCTAGATGAAATTTAACAAACGATATAGCCCCTCACCCTTACACCCACAAAACACACACACACACACACACACATGCACACACAGTGCTGTAATTAATATGGTCTACAAAACAAAAATGGGCAAAAAATATACCATTTTTCAAGAAGAAGCCATAACAAAACCTATGTATTCACCATTTTAGTACTGAGAAGAGGGAGAAAAGAAATACATTCATTCACCTTGAGATTGTGTAATACCTAGTGGATCATATATGATTTTTGTAGTCCAAAATTACTAGATTCTGTAGAAAAAAATATACATACCCAGAAAAATCTAAATAAACCTAAACTTATAAAAATACAAATATTTTCAAGGTGAAAATTTAATTGCAGTTCTCTAAATCAATACCACTCTTGAAAAACTAATGTTTATAAAGGCAAATCCTCTCTGAAAGAATGTAACTTAACTATTGTATCACAGTAATTCCAAAAACTTCCAAGAAAACAAGTTACGTAAAACAAAAACAAAATCATAAACCATGTAGAATAACGTATAAAAAATAAAAATCAGAGCAAAGAAAGGTAATAAGTTGAGTCAAAATTGTTAGACACTAAAATAATCAGATATAGAGTATAAAGTACATATATTTAATACATATAAAGATAAAAGAACATAATATAAGCTAAGAAGAGAATTCTACATGTAAAGTGGTAAAATATTTTGGAGGAAGAAACCCAATTTAGAAAAGAAAATGTAATTGTTCGATAATCATGCAATTGGTGGATCATACAGTCAAAATTAAAATGTGTAATAGCATTCTATGTTGTTAAAAGCATGCAATTGAGGGATTGGAATATACATAAGAAAAGGGACAATGGTAACTAGGAAACTGGTGGGCCAAAGCTGAAAGGGGGATGATATCGAGATCTGAAGAAATTATCTTATATGCCACTCAGAGAGAGGAAAAACAGAGAAGACAATATGAATAATAATATGAAAAAGAGATGGTGAAATGAAAGCTAAAATGGGACGATACAATATATAATTCATTGAAGTTGTGTCCAAACAAAAGTAAGAATGGGAAAGTAGAAATATCTAATGAGATAATTCAGATAAGACTTTTACAAGATTATTCAAAGATGTCATAGATCTAAGAATCTTATCAAAACTTATAGGAGAAGCAAATATAAAAAAGTATAGATACATCATTGAAACTAAATAATATAAAAAGAATAAGATATTAAAATCAGTTTAAGTGGGAACAATGATCTGCAATGGGTTTACAGCTAAAATTATAACACATTTTTTAACAGCACAGTAGAGACCAGAAGACAAAAAATAATGTTTGAAGTTCTAAGAGAAAATGGTCTCCAATTTTCAGTTTTGTAGAGGGCTAAATTATCCTATCTGGCCTGGTGCAGTGGCTCAAGCCTGTGGTCTCAGCACTTTGGGAGGCCAACGCAAGTGGATCATTTGAAGTCAAGAGTTCAAGACCATTGGTAGGCTATTGGCTTCATCCCTGGGATGCAAGGCTGATTCAACGTATGCAAATCAATAAACGTAATCCAGCATATAAACAGAA
>NW_012120610.1:28627-28910 GCF_000951035.1 Colobus angolensis palliatus | reverse complement strand
GTACCAAAACAGAGATATAGACCAATGGAACAGAACAGAGTCCTCAGAAGTAATACCACACATCTACAGCCATCTGATCTTTGATAAACCTGAGAAAAACTAGAAATGGGGAAAGGATTCCCTATTTAATAAATGGTGCTGGGAAAATTGGCTAGCCAGAAGTAGAAAACTGAAACTGGATCCTTTCCTTACTCCTTATATGAAAATTAATTCAAGATGGATTAGAGATTTAAATGTTAGACCTAATGCCATAAAAACCCTAGAAGAAAACCTAGGCAATACC
>NW_012120610.1:0-27684 GCF_000951035.1 Colobus angolensis palliatus | reverse complement strand
CAGCAAACTATCGCAAGAACAGAAAACCAAACACCACATGTTCTCACTCATAGGTGGGAACTGAACAATGAGATCACTTGGACTCAGGAAGGGGAACATCACACACCGGGGCCTATCGCAGGGAGAGGGGAGGAGGGAGGGATTGCACTGGGAGTTATACCTGAGGTAAATGACGAGTTGATGGGTGCTGATGAGTTGATGGGTGCAGCACACCAACATGGCACAAGTATACATATGTAACAAACCTGCACATTGTGCACATGTACCCTCAAACTTAAAGTATAAAAAAAAATATAAATAAAATAAAATAAAATAAAAAGAGTTCAAGACCTGCCTGGCCAATGTGATGAACACTGTTTACTAAAAATACAATAAATAGTCCCCCGTGGTGATATGTGCCTGTAGTTCCAGCTAGGCTGAGGTAGGAGAATCGCTTGAACCTGGGAGGCAGAGGTTACAGTGAGCAGAGATTGTGCCACTGCACTCCAGCCTGGGTGACGAAGCAAGACTCCATTTCACACACACACAAAAAAATCCCACCTATAGTATTTTCAGAAGTTAGTGGAAACATAGGGCATATTTCTAATAGAGTCTCTAGTAAACTAGCTTTTAAAAGGTATACTTTACGTAAGAGAAAAATAGTTGTCAGTGGAAATCTAATGGCAAAGATTTAATATTAAGTGAAGATATTATAAAATAGTTTCATGAAATAAGATAAATGTTGATTCCATAGAATTCTAATTTTTGAAGAAAAACAAGATAGAACTAAAATAATGGGACAAAAAGGCACATGAGTTGGAAAATAGTTTATTGGAGTTTAAATATTCTAACATCTGTGTACATGTTAGGATGAGATAAATATTTTGAATAACTTTAGGTATGGTTTAATATCCATATTTATATAGGTATGCCAATCATTAAAAAATAATTAATATGGCTGGGCACAGTGGCTCATGCCTGTAATCCCAGCACTTTAGGGGGCTGAGGCGGGTGGGTCAAGAGATCGAGACCATCCTGGTCAACATGGTGAAATCCTGGCTCTACTAAAAAAAAATAGGAAAATTAGCTGGGCATGAGGGTGCACGCCTCTAATCCCAGCTACTTGGGAGGCTGAGGCAGGAGAATCACTTGAACCCAGAAGGCAGAGGTTACAGTAAGCCGAGATCACGTCACTGCACTCTAGCCTGGCAACAGAGTGAGGCTCCACATCAAAACACACACACACACACACACACACACACACACACCAACAATTAATATAACTTCAAAAGAAATTGAAGACAAATGAAATTAGAAAAAGAAACAAGAAACCCAAAACAAATAAGACACAGAAAAGAAGAAAATGATTTTAAAGAGTGATAAATAGAAAGCATTGAATTAAGAACTCTCCTTTCGGATTATATAAATGTTTAGTGTAAACTAACTGAAGGGGTGGCCTGCCCTCCACACCTGTGGGTATATCTTGTCAAGAGGGACGAGAGACTGAGAAAAGAAATAAGACACGGAGACAAAGTATAGAGAAACAACAGTGGGCCTGGGAGACCAGCACTCAGCATACCAAGGACCTGCGCCGGCACCGGTCTCTGAGTTCCCTCAGTTTCTACTGATTATTATTTTCATTATCTCAGCAAGAGGAATGCGGTAGGAGAGTAGGGTGATAATAGGGAAAAGGTCAGCAAGAAAACATGTGAGAAAAGAATCTATGTCATAATTAAGTTCAAGGGGAGGTACTATGCCTGGATGTGCACATAGGCCAGATTTATGTTTCTCTCCACCCAAACATCTCAGTGGAGTAAAGAATAACAAAGCAGCATTGCTGCCAACATGTCTCGCCTCCCGCCATAGGGCAGTTTTTCTCCTATCTCAGAACTGAACAAATGTACAATTGGGTTTTATACTGAGACATTCAGTTCCCAGGGGCAGGCAGGAGACAGTGGCCTTCCTCTATCTCAACTGCAAGAGGCTTTCCTCTTTTACTAATCCACCTCAGCACAGACCATTTACGGTTGTTGGGCTGGGGGACGATCAGGTCTTTCTCATCCCACAAGGCCATATTTCAGAATATCACATGGGGAGAAACCTTGGACAATATCCGGCTTTCCAAGGCAGAGGTCCCTGCGGCTTTTCACAGTGCATTGTGCCCCTGGGTTTATTGAGACTAGAGAATGGCGATGACTTTTACCAGGCATACTGCTTGTAAACATTTTGTTAACAAGGCACGTCCTGCACAGCCCTAGATCCCTTAAACCTTGATTCCATACAACATATGTTTCTGTGAGCACAAGGTTGGGGCAAAGTGGCTGGGGCAAAGTTACAAATTAATAGCATTTAAGCAAAGCAATTTTTCAGGTACAGGTCAAAGTGGAATTTCTTATGTCTTCCCTTTCTACATAGACACAGTAACAGTCTGATCTTTTTTTCTTTTCCCTACAGTACACAAAGTAAAAAATCTAGTTATATTTTGCTGGAAAAAGCACACATCTAAGTTAAAAAGACTGAGTTATGTTGAAATTATAAAATACAAATTAGTTTTACCCAGCAAATTTAAGCAAATAAAACTGATACACAATTTCAAGCAGGAAAATTTTAAAAGAAAAATATTACAGAACTGAAGAATGTAACAATATGAAAAACTCAATTTACAAGGAATATATAAGCATTATAAATATATAAGTAAGAAATATCCTTAAATATGTAAAGCAAATTAATAGCTCATTTATATGAGAAATTGACAAACAGCAACAAAATAAAAAAACATTTAAAACACCTCCGTGTGATATTGATTGATGTTCAAAACAAAAACAACAAAAAATCTATATGGCAGGTTTAAGAAATCTGATTAACAAATTTGATCTCTGAAACGTATCTCCAAACAATTAGAGAACATACTCATACATTTTCAGGCACACATAGAATATTTATAGAAATGAGTCCATATGCTAAGCCATAAAGCTGAGCCTAAAAATTTCAAATGATTACTGTTATTGAGTCTATGTTGTAACTGGGTTAGAAAGTAATGCTTTAAAAATACATTTGGAAATTACAAAACCTCATGTAAATAATGCATTAGTAAATTAAACTACATAATTAAAATAAAGCAATGGGCAGGATGATGATAAAGTGATATTTTTAGTGAAATGCAAATTGAAACCACAATGCAATACCACCTTACTCCTGCAAAAATGGCTGTAATCAAAAAAGCAAAAAACAGTGATGATGGCATGGATGTGGTCATCAGAACACTTCTACTTTGCTGGTGGAAATGTAAACTAGTACAACCACTATGAAAAACAGTGTGGCAATTCCCTAAAGAACTAAAAGTAGAACTACTGTTTGACCCAGCAATCACACTACTGGGTATCCACTCAGAGGAAAAGAAGTCATTATTTGATAAAGATATTTGCACACACATGTTTACAGCAGCACAATTCACAATAGCAAAACTGTGGAACCAACCCAAATGCCCATCAATCAATGAGTGGATAAAGAAACTGTGATATACATATGTATATATATGATGTACATACATATATATGATATATACACCTATATTATATATATATTTTGTGTATGTGTGTGTATATATATGATGGAATACTGTGCAGCCATAGGAAGGAATGAATTAACAGCATTTGCAGTGACATGGATGAGACTGAAGACTATTATTCTAAGTGAAGTAATTCAGGAGTGGAAAACCAAACATCATGTGTTCCCACTGATATGTGGAAGCTAAGCTATGACGATGCAAAGGCATAAGAATGATACAATGGATCTGGCGGACTTGGGGGAATGAATAGGTGGGGGCAAGGGATAAAAGGCTTCAAATACGGTGCAGTGTATACTGCTCTGGTGATAATTGCATGGAAATCTCGCAAATCACCACTAATGAACTAACTCATGTAACCAAATATCACCTGTACCCCAATAACTTATGGATAATTTTTTTTAAAGTCATCAAACCTGTACTGTGAAGTCATGGGTATAATTCTATTGTACTTTCTGGAGTAGAACAGGGACCACCACCATTAAAATTCATCTCCTCTACCAATCTCAAAGGAAAAAAAAAAAATTATTCTGCAGGGGAAAGTGCATTCGAGTGGTAGTTGGAGGGCACTGGTGGAAACTCACTAGAGCTAAGGGAGGAAGGAGAAGAAAAAAATTTACACAGTACACATTGGGGGAAGGACAAGTATATAGACTAGGCCCAGAATTATGTCTGAAGATTTGGAAGAAATATTTGTGAAGCTGACTTCTAAAACCTAGGCTTATAGTGCATGGGTTAGACTGAGTCGACTTAAATATCAAAAATAGTTGCCCACTTTCCCACCTTCCCCTATCACATGAATATGCATTGAGTAAAAATAATGGTAGAGTACAATTGGAAGAGTTATAAAAGGCATCCTCTCTCTGGGGACATCACAAAGTGAGATCCAAAGCCAAATGGGGCTGATAAAAACAAGGTATCACTAGAAAATTTGAAGTTGATGGGTGCAGCACACCAACATGGCACAAGTATACATATGTAACAAACCTGCACACTATGCACATGTACCCTAGAACTTAAAGTAGAATAAAAAAAAAAGAAAGACAGAAAAAACATTTTATAAATAGTCTGTTCAAAAAAAAAAAAAAAAAACAGACATTGGATTTCGGGCCCACCCTAAAACCAGGATGATCTCATCTTAAGATTCTTAATAACAATTGCACAGACCTTATTTCCAAATAAGGTCACAATCACAGGCGCCTGGAGTACCTTGTCTTATTGGGACCACTATCCAACCTACTAAACAGGTGACGGTACCTTAGCTATAGTCAGTGCACCAAGAGACTATATCACAGGCCTTAGCTCTAGTTCTCATTGGCTCCAAGGATAAGGGAAAATCAACATAATAACAGCATACTAGATTGTCTACACACATACCCATTGTAGTGGTTTTTGGAAATTATTTCAGGGACAAGTAGTGTTATAGAAATCAGTGTTTCCTAAGGTGAAATAAAATAAATATGTATGTGATAGTCTCACCATCTTAATAAAAAGAAGGCAGCTGTTTAGTGGCAGCACTAGCAAAGTAACTTGTTAAAGCTCTTCAAAAGAATTTGCCCTTGAAGCTGGGTGCAGTGGCATGCAATTGCGGTCCCAGCTACTTGGGAGGTTAAAGTGGGAGGATTGCCTGAGCCCAAGAATTTGGGCCCAGCCTGGGCAACATAGACTCTGTCTCTAAAACAAATGAAAAAAAAAAAATGCTCTTTTAAATGATTAAATCGCCTACTTTTTCCAAATTGTTTACTTGATGACTTTAATAAACCAAATTTTTTAACCTGATCAGATGCTACTTCCTATGAAATGTGAATAAATTAAGTGTGAGTTGAAAAAAAAAAAAGAAAAGAAAATTTGAAGTCTCTAATGTCCATAGCAAAAGCAAATTTTAAATATGTCAATAACAGCAACAACATTTTAAACACTGAACTCAATTTCTGACAAGGTTAATACAAACTTACAAACTAAAGACTCAGTAGAAGGAGAGAAAGGGTTACCTTTAAGGGTTTAAAACAAACAAATAAACTTTTGGTTTTACATATCCTATTCAGCATTTCCAGCATTCATAAAAAATTACACGGTGTATAAAAGAAAAAAAGGCAGTCTGAAAAGACAATCATAACCAGACTCGAATATGACACTGACGTTAAAAATGTCAGACAGGAGATTTGAAATAACCGTGATTAACGTGTTAGAAATTATAATAGAAAAGATAGACAAAATGCAAGATCAGATAATTTTAGCAGAGGTATGAAAATTAAGAAAAAGAATGAAAAATGATGGAAATCATTAGAACAGTAAGAGAAATAAAGACTAGTTACCTTTGATGTCCTCATCAGTATCCAAGATGAACCTGAAGAAATTATTTGTAAGCTTGAAAATAGATCAATATAAAATATGAAATGTAAGCTTTCTTTTTAAAACTCAAGTTGAAATTAATCTTTGACATTTTCAGGTACTTTTAATATCTTCAGTTAAAATGTCAAGAGTGAGTCTAATAAAAAACCACTTATTCTTGTTGGTATATTTAATTATTTTAAATGAAATCAATTGCTCTTTACTCTGACATATGAGCTGGAAACAAGTTTTGAAAGAAGTGGTTTCTCTGAAGTTCAATTATATCAGTAGTATTATCAAGTTTGATAATTTAAATAGAAGTATCCAGTTTAAATGCACTGGGAGTGGGTTTCATGGCTATAAATAATTACTAGCATACATTCCCATCACTACTTCAGTAAAGTCTTTCCATAATTATCCCTAACATTTTTTTAGCATCCATTCCGTCTATGTGCCTAGCATAGTTAGGTAATGTTTATATTGTTCTTTAGTTTTACTCTCAGCAAATATGAATGAGAAATTTTGTTTCTTTATTTTTCAGAAGAGAAAATTGCAGTACTATAACATACAGTTGCAAATAGCTAAGCCAGGGTTTGATAGTTGTCTGAGAGTTCAATAACCATTTCCCTAATAATACTTTCCAGACAGAAACTAAACCTAGTCTAAAATGATGAACCAGAATATATGTTAATTATTTTTGTCAAAGTTCTAGTCAAGACAGTTGTAATAAATGGATTGGCTCTGTTTTAGTTGCGTTTATTCAGCACACACAGATTTAGTTAAATAGAACGTAAACTAACTGTGTTTTATTTCATTAGAAATATAATTAAGAGAAGGAGCATATGGAAGAAAATGAGAGGAACAAACATTGGTGGTTAAAAACTAAAAAATAAGTGAGACATACCTGAAATATGAATTAAAACAGAGGTAATCATTTTAAAGTTTCAATAAATAAGCAGTGGTAAGGAAGAAAATGTATTTTTTATTTTCAGAAATGTCTAGAAATTCAAACTAATTCGAGTAAGCACTCATTTTTCCTTTTGGTAATTCACCTATAAAAGAAATAGTATGGTATTTTGAAAAGATGATCAGTTTCAAAATTAAATCTATCTCTGCTCACATCCCAACTATGATATTTATTGTTTTAGCTGTGGGATAGACCGTTAGCTAGCTATTTAAGCATTCGTAACATAAGTTTCATCACCTTCAAAATGGGCATAATATCAGCTCCATTAATGTCATCCCATTTCCTGTACATTTGTTGTGAAATTAAATGAGATATTCAATGCATGGAAATCACCTGACTTCAGATGTGTCTCTTCTTAATTACTTAATGTTATCACACTTATGGCTCAAAATAATTTATATGGTAAAACTTTTTAAAGACTTTATGATTATAGATTTAATATTTTAAAATACATTAAAATTACTTCCAAATTTTTTTTGGCAGAATTGTGCATGCATTTCAATACTTCTAACAATGAACATGTACTTATCACTATTTACTCCCATGTAATTTATGAGAATTGTTTACATAATTTAGGAAAAAAAACTTTACTCCACAAATGGCAAACATGTATTACTTTTGTTTAAAAGAATGGAGAATGGATTAAGAATTAAGTGAATACAAAATTATATAAATATATATTTATATATTTATATATAATTTATAATTATATAATATATAATTATATATTATATAATTATAAATTATATATAAATATATATAAATATATATATAGTATATATATTTCACTTAATTCTTAATCCATTCTCCATTCTTTTAAAGAAAAGTAATACATATTTGCATTTGTGGAATGAAGATATTTTTCCAGGTATGAGATATACAAAGCATAATACAACATGATGTTCGAGGTGGTAATATCACTTTAAAGAGCCATTTGTAAGTGTATTTCAAATGTACTTCAGATTGACTTAATTTATAATTACTGATTATTACTCGAATTTATCTATAATTGCTATAATTACTTTATTCATAATTAGGGCACCAAAGGCCCAATTGAAGTCCCAATTAAGGGCTAAGATTCAATGACTCCCAAATTTTTATTTGAGACTGAAGTAAGGTGCTAAAAGTAGGAATCTTAAAATGGTTGCTATGACCTCAAGGGCTTCTTTCAGGTTAAAATAATGAAGAATGTAAATAAATTTAGCAATAATTCAAGTAAAATTACAATGGCATCATATTTACCTTTCTGTTCTATGGCATAGATATTTTAAAAGTAACAATTTTCTATTTTTTTCTCTATTCTGTTTCATTAATTGGAAAACATTTAACAAAATGATATTTACTTATTTTGATTTCTGATGTTAACATTTTCAAGCGTAGTTATTGGCCTTCTTAATTTTTCTCTTAAATCATACTGTTAGGGGCTTTTTGTTAGTATAACTATTAATATTTTTTTAATATGATTTATTTTGTGATTTAACCTTCCAAATAATGGAATCCATCTATTTGAATTTTACTTTGTTTCTGTAAATTTGCTCCAATCATTAGAGATATTCTCTATTATGTACCAGGTTACAAGGGGCACTGAAATTTTAAAACAATTGAACAAAACCAAAATAACCTTTGTCAGTTTTTAGTGGTCCTTAGCAAAAAAATTAAAATTAAGGCCGGGCGCGGTGGCTCAAGCCTGTAATCCCAGCACTTTGGGAGGCCGAGACGGGCGGATCACAAGGTCAGGAGATCGAGACCATCCTGGCTAACACAGTGAAACCCCGTCTCTACTAAAAAGTACAAAAAACTAGCCGGGCGAGATGGCGGGCGCCTGTAGTCCCAGCTACTCGGGAGGCTGAGGCAGGAGAATGGCGTGAACCCGGGAGACGGAGCTTGCAGTGAGCTGAGATCCGGCCACTGCACTCCAGCCTGAGCGACAGAGCGAGACTCCGTCTCAAAAAAAAAAAAATAAAAAAATAAAATTAAGAATAAATGTAAAGTCAGTGTTTACTATAGTATACTTCTATTGCTGCAAGCTGTTTCCAGTATCTTCATTTGTAGAAACTTCTGAAACAGAGCATTATCTAACTAAAAAAAAAAAAAAAAAAAAAAAAAAAAAATTTGGACAGCCCAGGATTTGATGACAGAATGAGAGTCTTTCCCCCACTGCTTTTTAAAAACTGTAGATAAGCTCATTTTGTGAATAAAGAAGGTAATAAAACTGAGCTCAAATTGGTCACTAATCAAGTACCTTATAGAAAAGGGAAAACATACTTGCATCTCTTTAAATAGTTTAAATGCAGCATACGCAATTTAACTGGATTTCACCACCATAAGTGGAAATCACATGTGAGCTTAAGAAGAATTCACTTGGCTCACGCCAAGGCATTCATCCACAATGAGGATTCAATCAAGTGCTGAGTAACTGATCTTTGTTCCATTTCTCATATTCATGCTGTCATGTCTTATAAACTAGGAAGATTCACATAACTGATCTGATTCACATTAATGATGTGGTACCTGATTCCATTTTTAGCAGTGATAACATATATATTTCACCAGTGAATACCTGAGCCCAAGGCCATGCTTATCATTATGTTTTCACTAGCGGATAAAAAAATGAATGGATTTAACTATGGAAAATTTAAGTTCCATAATTCATTGTAACTAATCTACTCATTTTATTAACAAATGGAATTTTGAGTAGTGGAATATTATGTTTCAGATCCTAGCTGCTGGACTCAAACTCCCTTGGTTTGAAGATAATTAAAAATTATAAAACATTAGGAAAGTCATTTAATTACTCTGTTCTACAAATTCATTTGCAAATAGGAGTAAAATTAGCACCCATTTCCTAATCATTTTGCATAATAAATAGTACATATATGTAAAACACTTAAAAACTGCCTGAAATTTTGCACATTATATATAATGATTACTGTTACTCTTATTTATTATTGTAATTAACACTAAATATAAATACACTTTTAGAGGTGTTTGAATTCTAATGCCAAATATATTGTGGATGAAGGAAGAGAGAGTTGATGTAATAATAAATGATGAAGTTCATGAAGAGAACAAACCTTTTGTCCAACACTACACAGTCATCCTGCTCTAAGAGGTGTTTTGTATTAGCAAATAACTTTGAGGAAAGGAAGAGTGAGCTAAGCACACAAATAATATTTTTCTTAACATGACTATTATTAAGTTAGAAGTGAAATGTGGTTTAATTCTGGGAAGCAAGAAAGAGGTGTAAGCAAGAAAGCTAAAAGCATTCAACCAACAATAATTTGCAAGGGTTCATATTGAAAAATGCAAGTCAGCAACATCCCCTGTCTTTACACAGATTCTATATGAAAAGAGTTAAGATATTAAGAACTATCCAGCAAGATGTTATGTTTCCATATAAAGATTATATTTCTTGAATTCCCAAGTATGTGTATCACAAAAAAATTATAGTAAATAAAATATATCTAAATACAGAATTCAAAAATAATAACAGATAATTGTTTTCAAGTCTATATTTTTGTTAAGAACTGTGATAAGCATGTTATACGCATTATTTCACTTATTGATCTCTAAAAGCCTGTGCAGTAGATTACCAAAATTAGTCTTGAATCAAATTTATTGACACAATTTGCATGTAATAAAATTCCCTAATTTCCTATTTTAAGTTCAGAGTTCAATGAAATATAAGAAGTATATATATTTGTGTAACTAACACTACTAAGATATTGTACTTTAATATACTAGCAATAAAATATAAAATTTAAATTTAAAAATATACTTAACAGCATTCAAATTATAAAATATTTAGTGATAACTAATTAAATATGCATACTCAGTACAATGAAAATTACAAAACATTGCTACAAAAACAAAGGCAAGCATGATAATAAATTAAGTTATATATACCATGCTCACAGACCAGACAAATCCATATTGTTACACTCCTGTGCTTAAATCTGACAAACTAGTACCATTTTGGTCAAAGGCAGAAATGAATCATTAAAAGGAAATTATTAATGTATAGATGGAATGGGTTTCTGTGCCTAAATGGCCCCAATAATTGATCAATATTTTTATATGATTTCAGGCAGCTTTAGGATAATTTTCTAGCACTGTGCTGTCCAATATTTTAGCCTCATTGAGACACAGTTATTATTTTCTATCAATGCCTTAGTGCATGGTAAATGTCACTTTGAAGAACTTGCTTAGATCTTCAGGCCACTAATCCATGTCATTTGCATTTCTGCTGCAGTTCTGTGAGTTATAATCACACCTTTAAAAATGAGTCCCAAAGAGAACATACTTCATTTGATGCCTACTATATACCACGAAAGCAGATAGCTGCTTTGTTACTGGTTACTGGTGAAATATTAAATTGCTGAGCAAACCTAATTTTAACATATATTTATTGCAATGGTTAAGAAGTCTTATTTTTATTAAAAACAAAATTTTAATCTAATACTAAAATTGATTTTTGAGTATGAACCTAAAACAGACTTAACAAAATTCCATTTAATATGTAGCAACAATATCTAAATGTTACACATCGTTTTTTCATATTGTAGGAAATGCATGAAAAATTATTAGAGATAGGGAAAAAGACCTCCAGGACCTTATATGTCAGTTATAAAAGACAGATTGTTATAACTATAAATTTGTCTCTCTTGGAACTGACATCCAAGGTTCCAGAGCCTTTTTCCCTTCACTGAGGAATTTTTATGTAATTCCTACAGCACACTGTATTCCATCCTTTGCAAGAAATGTTCAACCATTCACATAAGAGAGACAGCCAGACACCTTACCTACTACCAAAGAATAAGGGAAATTAGATGTGAGGTCATAAAGTAATATATCTTTGGATTTTTTTAGTGGCTTAGTTACAAAGAAACTCACTTGTTATGTTAATACATGAAAGACTGGGAACTTGTCATGTATCTAATTAAAAAAATAATGCAATGATTTAAAATGATTTTTTTTTTAGCAAAAGTCACATGAGCTAGTTAGCTCTTAATAATTTCAATAAATATTTTGTGGTTTTGTGCTGATAACAATAAATTAAAAATTTGAAGTTTAAATATGATTAATACAATTATAAGTCTTCACAATGATATAACAGATAAAATTAGCAATGATTTATAATTTGTATTATAATCATCAGCACTGAAGATTTGTCAACCACTTTTGGTAGGGAAATCCACCATTAGGGTACTCAATATTGTATTCTTTTTTTTTTTGAGACGGAGTCTCGCTCTGTCGCCCGGGCTGGAGCGCAGTGGCCAGATCTCAGCTCACTGCAAGCTCCGCCTCCCGGGTTTACGCCATTCTCCTGCCTCAGCCTCCCTAGTAGCTGGGACCACAGGCGCCCGCCGCCTCGCCAGGCTAGTTTTTTTTTTGTATTTTTTAGTAGAGACGGCGTTTCACCGTGTTAGCCAGGGTGGTCTCGATTCCCTGACCTCGTGATCCACCCTTCTCGGCCTCCCAAAGTGCTGGGATTACAGGCTTGAGCCACCGCGCCCGGCCTCCTAAAATATGATATTTACTTCTCCATTGAGGTGATCCAACATTTGCATGGTGTATTTATGGGCAGCCCTGGGTTTATTCACTAAGGAAGATTTTGACATGGAGAATACACATAGCTTTAAATGTCATATTCATTAATAATAATAAAATATGCTTAATGACTTCTTTGCATATTTATCTGTGGTTTTGTACAATATCTGGAATATTTTAGAAATATTTCATTCTGACTACTGAAGTCTAAACTCTGTTGATTTTAGTCCTATCGTTCTGATATTTTAGTTTCATGCCCCTAAAGCAAATTCCCTTTTTGTTACTCCTGTGCTCAAAAAAACAAAAAAACAAAAAACAAAAAAACCCTGAAAATCTGAACTTTAATGGGGTAGATGCAAAAGATCTGTCCCTCAATCCAAAATACATTTCAAAGTGGCAAGGTGTATACTTACTTTGCCTGTGACCTTTTTCTAATGAAAAGTATTGACTGTTATTTCTTCCAATTATATCTATTGTTTCATAGGAGAATGATTTGTTGAGTAAACCTTCTGGTCTCTAATGGTAACACTGAAAAACAGCAGACATTTAAAACACACGAAAAAACTATTAAGTGCTATAATTTCTAGTGTTTTCATGCTGAGAAAATCACACTTTTAATACAGGTACAGCAGGTCCTGGAGTAACATTGTTTTCTTATAATGTTGATGAAAAAAATCAGCCTCTATCTGTGTTCTCTGCTTGTGTGGAGTTTGAACATTGTTGGCACGTTTGGCTGTGCGCAGTGGCAGGACCCCATGCTTGCTCGTTCGCTCACACACCCCTCGCCACTCTGCTCACTTTACTTTTTCAAGATAAAGATGAAATAAATTATATACACCCGCTCTACTCTTAAGTGTGCTTCAATCCGTTTTCTCCTATTATTTTCCTAAATATCCTCAAGCACCAGACACTTACTTTTACAAATTATGATGAGGTTTGGTTTCATGGTCTTTGTAACATGCTTGAATTATTTTTTTGATCACATTTTCATTTTCTGTCATAACAAGATGTGTATGTCAGGGTCTTCTGCACCTATCCTCTCTGAGACTGGACTAAGCAATTTTCCCAGGATATCTGGTATAATCACTCACTTTTAAAGCAAGTATTTTGGGCCACGTGCTGTGATTCATGCCTGTAATTGGAGCACTTTAGGAGGCTGAGTTAGGCGAATCCCTTGGGGTCAGGAGTTCAAGACCAACCTGGGAAACATAGCCAGACCTTATCTCTATCCAAAGTAATAATAATAATACAGATTTTGCTCGCAATAATTTTTCAAAACATCATTTATTTGTGGGTAATAATATTCCACTCAGACAGAATGGAGGACGGTATAATAAAATAACATAATTAATGAGATTTGTCTTACATAATAGAATAATACAATGACATGAAAGTCTCCTAAAACTGGAATTTTAACTCTATGGGCAAAGTGAGTACCAAGAGATGATCAATAGCTCCAGATACAAAAATTCAACTTTGATGGTTATAATTTAGAATTGAAAGCTGGGTAAATTTTCTTCTGATTTGTAAGATAAAAGGAGTTAATAAAAATTTGATTAACAGGTTATGAGTTGGGAACAATTTTATGCAATGCTGTTATTCTTTTTGACTCCCCATAATTAAATTGTACTTCTAAACTTGGAAACGTCTGATTTTACAAATATTGGTAAAAGGCAGAACTTGTGTCCCATAAGTAGGTTGAACATGTCAAATATTCATGACATTGATGATCAAAATAATAACTTTATGATAATGATAATCTTGTTAAGAAACTAATACTAATTTAGCTCTTCCTGTCAGCACTTGTCTAAGAATTTTATGATAATTAACTAATTGAATCTTCCATACAGTAAGTACAGTGCTATCATTTCCATTTTTGTGATAAATAAAGTAAGGCACAACGAGTAATCAACTCTCCCAAGACACAGACCTTATAAACAGTAGATCCAAGATCTCAGGACAATCTCTTAATTTGGGTACATTGCTCTCATCAAAAAATTACTTTTTTACCTCTGTACAACTAGGGTGTCGGGTCCACCAATCAGATACATTTATCATGGATTTTTATTTAGAAGTTATTGAGAAAGGGAAACAGAATAGTAACAAATATTCTCTGTTGAAGGATGGTTGAGTTCCCAAGACAGAAGTGGCTCTGGTGGCATAAGTGTAATTAACACTTATGTCGTAAGTTTGCTCTCTTTCCCATATTTCTAAAAAGTTTTGTTTTCTAAAATTATTTTTCTCTGTTTTTATTTGATGGTGTTAATTCAAAAGACCTGTCCTTTAGCTCTGAAATTCTTTCTTTTGCTTGATTGTGTTTATTATTAACATTTCCAATTGTATTTTGAAATTCCTATAGCGAAATTTTCAATTCCAGAAATTGTCTGTTTCTTTGATGGCTGTGTCATCTTACATATCCTGGATTGTTTTTCACACTTCTTTGTATTGAATTTGAACTTTCTCTTAGATCTCACTGAGTTTCCTTGCTATTGATATTCTGAGTTCTATGTCTCTCATTTCAGACATTTCAGGTTGGTTCACATCCATTCCTAAAGAGTTAATGTGATCCTTTGGAAATGATTAAACACCTTGATTTTTTGTACTGCCAGAGTTCTTGTGCTAATTCCTTCTCTTCTGATGAAGCTGACAATTTTCTATCATTTGAATGCAGCTTTTTACTTTTTTTTTTTATTTTTTCCCTTGAATGCATGACTGGTGTATGTTGTATATGATTGACTGGCTTGTTTCTGGGTACTTCAGAGGTCCTAAGTTTTGTATTGATTCCTTTGTTCCAGAAAGTTTCATGAGGTGACTTTTTCACATGCTGCTCCTTGTAGGGAAGTATTTTTGTTTGATGGTACAATTCAGGCTGAAGTCTAGCAAATGATGCTTAAGCATAAGTGCTGGCCAGTAAGCTGGCACCCAGTGGATGCATTCTCCATGACAGTGGGTGAAAGGAAGAGAATGTGGTGTGCTGAAGCCTCAGGTGAAGGAGTGAGGATGTGCCTCAGCTCTTCCTCCAGACCCAGAGAGCATAATTCACTTTCCTATCATGCCCCTGTTGCAGGGGTCATGACATTCCATTCATAAAGGCTTTGTCTTTTGGTTCTTGGACAGAGTATGGCTGTGGGCCATCGTCTCACTTCTCTAACAACTACCAGTAGGATGGGAGTTGGGGACATAGCCTCTTTCCCTAGTTTGGGTCAGGCAGCTCCATGGACCGTACTTCATTGCCAGGATACTGTTGCTCTGTTTAGGGAGGAGGAGTTGGACTCCACCCTTTGTGAAAGCTGTATTCACCATGGGCTCACTTTCAGCAGGGATGGAGCCACTGTAAAAGCCTTGAAGTGCTTTATTTCAATATCTTCAGTGGTTGTGGAGCCAACAGAGAAGCATAAAAAGCACTTTCTTTCAATACACATTCACGTTCAATGAGGGTGAAGCCATCAGAGAAGTCAAAAAGTGCTTTCTTTCTGTGCGTGCTCATAGGGATGTGATGGCAAGAACTGCTGCTGCAGCTAAAACAGTGCAATGGAGGGTGAGAGGCAAGAGATGATCCCCTCTCCATGTTTTCGCTTGGGTACTTGTGGTTCCTCCTCTAGCAGATGGCAACACACCAACACACCCATATTTTCTTTATCCCAAAAGGTGATTTGGTGGGCTGTGCTCCTTTCTTCTTAGGGGTGATCTACACTCAGGGTTAGATACCCAGGGGTCCCACAACTACGCAGGGAACTAACAATCCCTGTGTTTGCCAAAGTTAAAGCAGGTTGTGGGGTATGTTTGTATATGGTCTGGTGGTGCAATGGCTTAAGAGCAGAGGATTTCCAGACGGGGCAGTGGCATCTCAAGTGCACTATCAGTGTGGTGCCTGCCATCTCAGCTTGGGTGTGAAGGAGGTGTGGCATGCCTTCCTGAGCAGGCCACCAGGTTCTCTGGTCCCAAGAAGTTCTGTGATCACCAACTTTTGTGTTGACCTGTCTCATGAGGGTGGAGGGGTTTCCCCCAGTTTAGCAATGATCAGATTGTCAGAGGGGTGAGGGAAAATAAGAAGTACTCCCACCTATCCTTTCCACTGAGCTATGAATTCCTCTGGGGTTAGTCTGAGCCAGACTTCTGCAGCTTTCTTTCTTTGCTCCCTAGCCTCTTCCCATAAGCTCTTTGAGAGTTCCTGGCTGTCTTCCCTCCGTTTTTCATTCAAATCCTGACCATTCACTGGTAACTTTGATCTTTCTTCTGAGGAGAACTGGCATGCAATGTCCCTATTCATCAATTTTGAATTTTTAAAAAATAAGCTGTTCCCTTATTTTTAATAACTGATCCTTTCATTTTAATCCAACTGTTAAGTTTGTATAACAAATATGATACTGAAAGTTTTTCTTTTTTTTTGGACTATTGAATCTACATGACCAACATTTTAAATAATGATTTCCATTCACAGATGATCAGCATATTCCCTAATTACAGTCCTGTTTCGATATATTCTTATCAAATGAAGTTTGTTTGAAGCTGGTTTCTCTTTCCATGTGTTTGTTTAGATCGTCACCACAAGGGTAAGGCAAATTATTACCATTAGCACAGTGACAGTCAACAATTTTTCATCTAAAAAGCATTTTACCAATATTGACTTTGGAAGTCTGTATTACTAAGATTATTTATCCATATATATCTGAACATAACTTGCAGGGGACAAGGAGAACTGATATGAACTTGAAGCTTATCCATCTGTTATTCTATGAGTCTTTTGTCCCTGGCCCAGGAGTTGCAGCTTCTGTCAACATCTATGAAACAGTGGCTGGCTAAATTGTGAGCTTGCAAGCAGGAGACTCTTTGCAATTCCTGAAAACTGTAAACAGATACATTCATAGAATATCTTCTGGCCAGGCAAGGTAACTCATGCCTGTAATCCCAGCACTTTGGGAGGCTGACAGGTGGATAATGAAGTCAAGAGAGCAAGACCATCCTGGCCAACATGGTGAAACCCCATCTCTATTAAAAATACAAAAAAAAAAGCTGGGTGTGGTGGTGTGGTAGAGTGTGTACTCTACCCTATTCATACTTTAAGATAATACAGCAGAGAATAGAGTGGGCATGGTACCACTTTTATGGAATATACCTTTTAGTTGTACATAAGGAACAATATTACAGATAATGATACATAACATAAAATAAGTGAACGTTATTGGGGTAATTGTAATTAACAGACAGCTACATTAGACAGGGTGATAAAAATTCCTTTTTAACTCTGAACCTGGGAGCACGATTTAGTGAAAGAAGTCCTGAATTCCAGTGATAGACCTGATATCCATTCTGAGGAATTTGCAAGTAGGTAATCACACTTTTTCTGTCATACTGATGGATATATTTTCTAATAATAATACCAACATACTGTAAGTATATTTTGGCGTTGTGGAACACAAAATAAAGGTTAAATGTTATTAGTAGGTAGCAATTAAAGTACCAGAGTTCTTGTTAACCAACGCTTTTTCTGCTAATCTAAAAGTTGACATGACTATCTTTTGTTTTTGGCTTTAAAATTTTTTTTTTTTTTGCAAGCATTAGTATCCTTATGAAGTATTGTGGTAAAAGTCAAGCTGTCTTTGATAAAAGCTCATAAAATGTCTCTGGATTGTCATTTTATACATGCTGTCACAGTCATTCTGCAGATGTAATTGTAGGAGTTGGGCTTCAATGAGCACCACCCTAGGATAACTCTAGGAAGCCAGATAGACTTCCCTTTTTAGCTTAGGCTTATTTTTTTTCTTTTACATTTTTTTCTTCTTCCTGATTTAAAAAAAAAAGTATCTAATTTTAGCTAAATGGAATCTGGACTAATCAGAAATCTTTCTTTTTCTTTTTCTTTTTTTTCTGTAGCATACTATACTATAAATTAGAACTTTTGAAATAAGTGTTTCTATTTTAATAATTCCAAAAGGTCTTATCATTACTTTTAATCTCCCCAAATCACAAGACTACAAATGCATAGTTCTCATAGCTTTACATTCCACTCCAGGAAATTCAGGGACATATTTCTTATAGACAAAATACAACTTGAAATCACATTCTTTATAGTAAAAAAGATCAGGAAGACGAAAAGACTGTATGTTAATTTTGTGTTTAATGGACAATGTTATGCCACAGATTAGGTTAAACACTGAAAGCCTAATTAGAATTTATTTTGTGTTGAAAATTCAGATTTGATTTATTCTTTCATATTACAAACAAGAAGAATACACTTAGGAAAAAATAATTTTCTCATGATGACAGGAACAGTAAAATTAAAGTACATTTTACATGGTACTTTATTATACTTTAATTTCACTGGTCCTGTCATTATTAGAAAATTCTCCTTCTCTTTCCTTGTCACAGGCCCTACTGGCTATTCTATGTTTCAATGGTGTGATTGTTGGATTACATACATCAGCATCATCTCTGTCTTGTGACTGTTTAATAATCAGATTTCTAAGTCCCCAAGCAGACTTGCTGATATTAAATTTGGATGATGAGGCTTAGAAACAAAACTTTTATAAGCTTTTAGGACGTTTTGTGTACTTGAGAGGTATATCACCCTTGAATTATGTAAGTCAATAAAATTAAAACAAAATGTCTGACCGGGATGGTAAAGTTATCTGTTATAATTTATACCAATGAAACTATCAAATACATAAACAATTGAACTTTCTTCAGAATCTTATGGTACACTTATTTTTCCCTTTAATGAAATTTTATTTTTCATCAATAATTATGCTGCCACAGTCTATAAAAATGCTGTGAATAAAATATGTATACACACACATTCAGCTTAAAGAGCTCAAATGATACGGTTCTAAATAAGTAGTAGTTTTAATAATAACTAAAAAGTTTTAAATGGTGAATAATTATAATAAAGAAATGTTATTGAAGATAATTTATGTGTGAGTTATACTGATGTTTATCATTTATTATACTTTATTCCTTTAGTTTCATTTAATCAAGTCTCAAGAACTTTTTTTTTTTGATCAAAGCTAAGAGTTTGAGTTTTGGTTCCCCCAAAGTCTTCATTTTACTCTCTTCCCTAGAGCAATGACTGTGAGTCTTTGTTAAAATTGAGTTCTAATTTATATGTCATCATTTGCAAAACAAAATTGTATGTTTGCAGCTAGATATATTAGTGTAGTTTAAATGGTGAAACTGCTGCTAGAACTATTGAGAAGGAAAATTTATCAGACAATATTTGAAAACAATATCCTGGTTTATAAGAAACGAGACGCAACTTCATTAAGAAAAATGTTTACATTTCTGATAGTTATAATAGTAAAATCATGGGAAAAAGGAATAATATGTTGTTATGGTGTGAACTTAAATACAAGAATCAGCGAAAGAACAGCCTAAGAGTAGTTGACAAAGCTGAACTAGCAAGTGAGGCTCAGATACTATCTTGGAAAAGGGAGCTGAGAGCTATAGTTCTGGGATACAATCATGTTACTTAGTCACTCTAAGGCAACTTTACAACTGCAAATTGAGATGGTTTCTTAACAGTATTCAAGAAGTATTTATTGGGCCTATATGTTAGATGCTGTACTTTTTGTTAGGGATAAACTACAGGAAAAAATAATGGATATAAAGTCCTTAGAAATTTATGGTATACAAATGACATATACTCTAATACTGACCACAGAGTTGGAAATAAAACAATCCTCAGCAAAATCCAAAGAATCAAAAGCATAAGAACACATTCTCAGTCTACAATGCAGGAAAAAAAAACACTACTAAAAACATCACTCAAAATCATACAATTACATGGAAATTAAACAACATACTCCTGAATTATTTTTGAGTAAATAATGAAATTAACACAGAAATAAAGAAGTTATTTGAAACTAATGAGAACAAAGATACAACACACCAAAATGCATGAGACACAGCTAAGGCAATGTCAAGAGGAAAATTTGTAGCACTGAAAGTGCACATCAAAAAGTTAGAAAGATCCCAAATTAACGACCCAACATCACAACCTAAAGAATTAGAGAAGCAAAACAACTCCAAATCTAGCAGAATACAAGAAATAACCCAAATCAGAGCTGAGTTGAAGGAGATGGAGATACAAAAATAATCATTCAAATGATCAACAAATCTAAGAGTTGTTTTTTTTTTTTTGGAAAAAAAATAGTAAGATAGATAGGCTGCCAGCTATATTCATAAAGAAAAAAAGAGAGAAGACCCAAATAAATACAATTACAAATGACATATGGAATGTTACCACTGAGTCCACTGAGAAATACAAATAGCCATCAGAGGCTACTATGAACACCTCTATACAAAACAAACTAGAAAACCTAGAAGAGGTGAATAAATTCCTGGACTCTGTAGTTGAATAAATAGTTAATTGCCTGCCAGCTGCAAAAATCCAAAGACTAGGTAGATTCACAGTCAAATTCTACTAGAAGTACAAAGAAAACCTGGTACAAATCTTCCCGAAACTATTCCAAAGAAATGAGAAGGAGGAACTTATCTCCAACTCATTATCTGAGAACAGCATCATCCTCATACTCAAACCTGGCAGACACAACAAAAAAGAAAACTTCAGGCCAATATTTTTGATGAACATTGATGAAAAGATTCTCAACAAAATACTTGCAAACTGAATCCAGCATCATATCAAAAAGCTATTTCAACATGATCAAGTAAGTTCTATCCCTGAGATGCAAAGCTGGTTCAACATGTCAATCAATAAATTTGATTCATCACATAAACATAAATAAATAACTACATGACAAGGTCAATAGATGCAGTAAAAGTTTTCAAAGGTGCAAAATTCATTCATGTGAAAAAACCTCAATAAAATAGGTATTGAAGGAACATACCTCAAAATAATAAGAGACATCTATGATAAATGCACAGCCAACATCATACTTAATGGCAAAAAACTAAGAGCATTCCCCTTCAAAGCAGCACAAGATAAAGATGCCCTTTCTCACCACTCCTATATATTCCAATATAGTATTGGAAGTCCTGGCCAGGGCAATCACACAACAGAAAGAAATAAAGGGCATTCCAATAAGAAAAGAGGAAATCTGTTTGTCCTTGTTTGGAGCTGACATGATTCTATATGTATAATAGAAAATCCTATGGTTCCCGCCCCCAAAAATCTACTTCCGCTGATAAAAACTTCAGTAAAGTTTCGGAATACAAAATCCATGTACAAAAAGACTAGTAATCTTATTCACCTACAATATCCAAGTTAACAGCCAAATCAGGAACACAATCCCATTCACAACTGCACAAAAGGAATAAAATACCTAGGAATCCAGCTAGCCCAGGAAGTAAAATTCTCTACAATGAGAATTATCAAATGCTCCAGAGATAACATAAACAAATGGAAATCATTCCGTGCTCATAGAAGAATCAATATCATTAAAATTGTCATATTGCCCAAAGTAATTTACAGATTCAATGCTATACCTATAAAACTACCAACGACATTTTTCATGGAAGTAGAAAAATCTTTTTGAAAATTAATATGGAACCCAAAAGGAGCCCAAATTGCCAATGTGATCCTAAGCAAAAAGAACAAAGCTGTAAGCATCATGTAACCCAATTTCAAACTATACTACAGGGCTACAGTAACCAAAACGGCATGTTACTGTTACAAAAACAGACACATAGACCAAGGTAACAGAATAGAGAAACCAGAAATAAGGCCACACAGAGATATCTATCTGATCTTTCAGAACACTGACAAAAAAACACAACAGGAAAATAATTCCCTATTCAGTAAATGGTTCTGGAATAACTGGCTAGCCAAATATGCACAGGACTAAAATTGAATCCCTTCCTTATGCCTTATTAAAAAATCAACTCAAGATGGATTAAAGACTTAAATGCAAAACCCAAAACCCTGAAAACAACATGTGAAATACCATTATGGACATAGGAGTGGGTGAATATTTCATTATTAAGAACTAAAAGCAATTCCAACAAAAGCAAAAACTGACAAATGGAATCTAATTAAATTTAAGAGCTTCTGCACAGCAAAGGAAACTACCATCAGAGTAAACAGACAACAACAACAACAAAAAAAATGGGAGAAAGTATTTGCAAACTATGCATCTGAAAGAGATCTAATATTGAACACCTATAAGAAACTTAAACATACTAGTAAGCAAAACTACAAAGAACCCCATAAAGCACGGGCAACGGACATGAACAGATACTTTTCAAAAGAAGACATACATATGGCCAATAATCATATGAAAAAAGCCCAATATCACTGATTATTTGAGAAATGCAAATCAAAACCACACTGAGATACCATCTCACACTCATCAGAATGGCTATTACTAAAAAGTGAAAAAAATAAGAGATGCTTATGAAATTGTGGAGAAAAAGGAACACTTAAACATGGTTGGTGGGAGTGTAAATTAGTTCAGCCACTATGAAAAGCAGTATGGTGATTCCTCAAGGAGGTAAAAACAAAACTACCATTCAACACAGCAATCCTGTTGCTGACTGTATACCCAAAGTAATACGAATTGTTCTCCATAAAGATACATGCATGTGCAATTTCAATGCAGCAGTAGTATCAATAATAAAGACCTGGAATTAGCCTAAATGCCCATGAATGACAGACTGGATAAAGAAAATGTGGTATGTATACACCATGGAATACTATGCAGCCATATAAAAGGACTAGATCATGTCTTTTGTAGGAATATGGGTGGAGCTGGAGGCCAACTTCTTTAGCAAACTAACACAGGAATAGAAAATCAAATACTGAAAGTTCTCACCTATAAGTGGGAGCTAAATGATAAGAACACATGGATACAGGAGGGGAACAAGAGACACTGGGGCCTACTTAAGGGTGGAGCATATGTACAAGGCAGAATGAAGGAGAGAAATAAGGCAAATGAGATCTAGCCCTTCTTATAGATTCTAATTAAAGCTATCACAGGCTGAAATGTATTTATGTTTGCATACGAATATCTGTATAACTGTGTGTCAAAAGATTCAAAGTAGACCAAAATTCAGGAATAGGCTACAATTATAGAAAAAGACTGGACCAAGGTAGAGTGAATAGTCAATCTCTCCATCTCCCGTTTCCTCTGAAGTCTAATTAAAGCCATCACAGGCTTCTTATAGATTCTAATTAAAGCTATTACAGGCTGAAATGTATTTATGTTTGCATACGAATATCTGTATATCTGTGTGTCAAAAGATTCAAGGTAGACCAAAATTCAGGAATAGGCTGCAATTATAGAAAAAGACTGGACCAAGGTAGAGTGAATAGTCAATCTCTCCATCTCCCGTTTCCTCTGAAGTCCATGTGAGACTAAGTGCTCCTTGAATACTCTGAAATTCAAGCTAGCATTTATCACAGAATATTATCCAAACATCTTACTTGTCTGCACTCATCAGAGCAGGAACTGTGAGTGTCATTTTTTTTTTTTTTTTTTTTTTTTATGTATCCCTGGTGCCTAGTGCAGTGCCTTGAAACAGAAAAGAGGTTCAGTGAATATTTGTTCATTGTTGAATCCCATCTCAACTTATTCAACAATAGAAATTTTTCTCTGCAATTGCTATTTTCATGTTTAATCTGTGCAAATTCTCTTTGTAAAGGGAGGGAAGAAATAGGAGGAGAGAAATAATATTATATTTGAATCAAACATTTCTCTTTTCCTGCCTCAGAGGTTCTGCAGCTAGAGGTACTTGAACCTCATATTGCTTTTCTAAGAATGTTACTTGTCCTGTCCTCCACAAAAGCACAGAATTTCACCTGACAATTCCAAGGTGATGGTGCATGTTTGCATACTCCAGGTTAAGCATCTTAACATCAGTGTAGTACACTGTAATGTTTTTGAGCTCTCTTCTTCTCCTGGAATTTCTAAAATTTATTCTTCTATATATCTGCCAAACACTATATAGATGGGATAGTTTATAGAAGTTTCCCTAGTTATAAAGTTTTTATTAGCGCTAATAATCTTTCAAGACTGAATAGCAAATAACATTTCATCTGCGGGAGAGGAATCTTTCACATTCTCTTCTACGCTCTAAAAATATCAACTTAAGCTGTGATGGAATAATTATGTGTACTGTAGCACTTTGTGCATTACTATTCTGGGATATGTGCACATTTGCCT
The DNA here is from genome assembly GCF_000951035.1 of Colobus angolensis palliatus. Taxonomy (NCBI): domain Eukaryota; kingdom Metazoa; phylum Chordata; class Mammalia; order Primates; family Cercopithecidae; genus Colobus; species Colobus angolensis. The sequence goes on along the minus strand of NW_012120610.1, from coordinate 3,176 downwards.
GAGGGTGTATATGAGATGGATAGTATAAAAACATAAACAAAGTGGGTGGGTGCTAGCAAAGCATAAAAGAGGAAACATTTGATGGACTGTCTTGTACTCGGTATTCTACTTCTATTGCTCTGCTTAGGTGGCAATCACAGGACTTGAATTCAGGATAGAATAATATTTTTCTTGGCAGCAAATTCCAGAAGTAACTGTGTAGGCTGTTTTAAAACTGTTACTAAGTCACTTTTCTCATTAGACTACTGATGAGATGCCTCAGGTACCTTCTTCTTTCCTGCAGGACATTTGCTTTTCTAGACACACACTTTGCCAGAAGTTTTGTACCACAACTTCATTTCACAGAAGATGAAACTGTTTTTTTTTTTTTTTAGACGCAGTCTCATTCTATCACCAAAGCTGGAGTGCAGTGGCACAATCTCGGCTCACTGCAAACTCCGCCCAAGCGATTCTCTTGTCTCAGCTTCCAGAATAGCTGAGACTACAGGCGCGCGACACCACGCCTGGCTAATTTTTGTATTTTTAGTAGAGACAGGTTTCACTATGTTGGCCAGGATGTTCTCGAACTCCTGACATCGTGATCCGCCCGCGTCGGGCCTCCCAAAGTGCTGGGATTACAGGCGTGAGCCACCCCGCCCGGCTGCCATTTCCTTTTAATTTCAATTTCAGTCCAGAGACATATACATGATGGCCTAGAAAACTCAACTTGTTCTGGCCCTTACTGCCCCTCTGACCTCATTTCATGACACAGGAAAAAGAGGAGAAATACAGGGTGAGTTCCACAAGAGTTGAGTGAAGAACTCTATGAACTGACTCCATGTAGCGGCCATTTCTGGCCCCCTGGGATAGCACAAACAGTCAATAAATGATTTGAGACAAGTGGCAAAAACAGAAATCGACTCGAGTATTAGTATTTCAAGAATCTCAGTGTATGCCCCAATATTATATACAGTTTTGATATGTTAATTAACCTAAAGTAGCAATTTTCCTGATTCATTGCATATGGTTTAAGTATAGTGATGGCATCAGTGAGACTACAATATAGTCATTTTCAGGAGAGGTCAATTTCTAACATACTAAGCATTCAATAACTATTTAAAATTGAATAAATAAAATTAACGAAAAATTATTGGCACCATTTGAAATAATTACAGTTAACTTGAGTGATTACAAAATTAGTATTCAATAGTAATTTAAATTTGATATGACTTACCTGATGGGCTTGAATCCAGTTTTAAATGTTGTTTGTCAATTTTCAGCATCTTAGAAATAATTATTGTGCATTACTTTGGAGTCCAATTTTAAATAAAGAATGTTGATGAGAATGCTCTAAAAATTACAACAAATTATCAAAATTAGATCGAATACTTTACAAAATAACTTATAAAATATAGGAACTTGCCTTTTAGATTAAAAAAATATATTTCTTAGTAGAATGTCACTTTGTAAGAAAAGATATGTTTAAAGTTAATATATCCGGATTGTTTTTTTCTTTCTTTTATATAAAATTATTTTACTTTGATGTGAGGTTATAAAGTAAAGTTGGGATTAGGAATATCATCATGCATGCAGAGACACCATCAGTACAATCATCCCATAGGTAACACTGATAGATAGAAAGAAGGGTGTATCAACCATTTAATCCTACACCTCAGTATCACACAACATACCCATGGAACAAATCTGCCATCTATTCCCTGAATCTAGAATAAAAATTGAAATTAAAAAGAAAGAAGAGTGAATAAATGAAAATTATTCATTTGAAACTGCCTATTTTCTCAAACTATTTAATTGAGAATATAACAAATTATTTTAAAGACATTATTTTTACTTAAAGAGAAATATTTTTGTGATTCATGTTTGTTGCTAAAATAACTGTCAAATATAGTAACAAAATGGAAGGTAATGCTGAATTAATGCAAATGAAATTTGTTTAGAAGGTGAAAAAGGGGTCAGAAAAGATAAACAGCATCTAAAATGAATGGCAACGTGAATAAGGATTTTTTGCTTATTTGTTTAGCTAGGAAAACAGCTACATGGCATATTAGTAAAGCTTTAGATTCATCTTACATAACAAATATTAATTTCACATTATCATAAATTTTATTGTAACTTTAATACCTTTCAAATGAATGTATTTTAAACTCTTATGTATTTAAAATTAACTGTCTGGTTACATTTTATTATATTAACATTGCTAAATGCTACTAATATTTTAAAATATTTATTCACTAAGAGTTTATATTTTACTCCTTATGATGTAGATTAGAAAAAGAGTTATAGTGTGATAGTATAATGAGCTTGGATATTTACTCAACAGTTCAGTTTACAGATGACTGTTCACATACACATACTATTCTATTTCAGAATGCTTTTTACATTTTGCAGAAAAGAAAACTAAATAGCATAACAAGTAATAAGAGAAGGAACTACATATAAAATTGAGGTCCTCTGGCTTTGTAGGTCATGAATATTCAAATACAGCCAGTTGGAAGGAGTCTTTAACACACATGACCTTGATGGTCAACAAATTGGAGTTTCAGTGTATATTTCTACCATAAATTAACTGTAAGCCTTAAAAAAGTTAATTAACCTGTTTAGACAGTACATTCTTTGTTTGCAAAATAATGATTGATATAAACATTGATTCGCATTCCTACTAGCTCTAAAATTATTCTGTGTAGCTGGATTCCTACCATCTTCCTGCATATGTTTTATGGTATGAATATGTTCAATGTAACAGCACATTTTCCTACTTAAGTTCTGAACCAACTCATTCAAGTAGAATAAATGAATAACCTAAATATCATCTTTATTACTAATAAAGCTTGTATAGGATAGCTTGCTCCACCACTAATAAGGGAAGGTAAAGTGTAAAAGAAAAGTCAGAGATCCTGTGATAATTTATTAATATAGTCCTTTTCTTGAAATACCAAGAGTGAAATGTGTTTATCTCTCTTATTATTTTGTTAGATTTTACACATAACTCAAACCTAAATAATCCTACTGGAACTACCAAAAGAGAGAATAAAAATGACTGAGTTTCTTAAAAACCTGAATACATGTACATGCTTATTCTATTTACTACTTTCTGGTTTGATTTTTTTTTTTTTAACTATCTATTTCAGTCAAAGTTTACAATACCTAAGAACCCTTTTTTTTTTTTTTTTTTTTTT
>NW_012120609.1:0-1262 GCF_000951035.1 Colobus angolensis palliatus | reverse complement strand
TGAGGCAGGAGAATGGTGTGAACCCGGGAGGCGGAGCTTGCAGTGAGCCAAGATCACACCACTGCACTCCAGCCTGGGTGACAGAGTGAGACTCCATCTCGGCGAAAAAATAAAAAAGGAGAGGACTTACTAATAGATTCATTGTGAGATGTTAAGGAAAAACAAAGAGTTCAGGGTGAGGTTTTTGTCCTGAGCAACAGGGTAGAGTGGTTTCACTTAGTAAGGTGGAGGAGACTAGGGAATAAATCGGTTTGGAGTGGGAGGGAAGCAAGTCTTCTGTTTTATTTATTTATTTATTTATTTATTTATTGAGACAGAGTCTGACTCTGTCACCCAGGGTGCAGTATAGTGGCGTGATCTCGGCTCCCTGCAACTTCCACCTCCTGGGTTCAAGCGAGTCTCCTGCCCCAGCCTCCCAAGTAGTTGGGACTACAGGCAAGTCTTCTGTTTTAGACATGTCAAGTTTGAGACCTGTTGGGCGCCAAGACAGCACATAGCCTGGGAGTGCATATGAGTCTGAAGCTCGGCTGGAAGATCGGCGGAAGGTCAAAGGTGAGAGTCATTAGCATGTGTGTGGTTCTTAAAGCCCCGGGGTAGAGGAGCCTAGGACCAGAGTGTGGAGAGAGAAGTGATGGAAAGACTCAGGACAATTAGAGAACAGGAGGAGGAGGCAGCACAGGAGGCGAGGCTGTAGCCATTGTGAGAGGAGCATATGGGCCGGCTGTGGGCCTGGAAGGCCTGGAGAAGAAGCACTTTGAGAGAGGGTGCTGCTCTGTGTCAAGCCATGCGAGAGGCCAGGGGAGGCGACATGGGGGATTCCCTACTGCCCTGGGGAAGATGGAGGTCAGGGGCAGCCTCGTGAGGAGCCATGAGAGGGGATGGTGGAGACATGAGCCAGGCAGAGTGAGATGAGGAGGGAGTGTGGGGAGGCGGGGAGGCAGTGCACACAAACTGTAGGATGCTGTGCAGCACCAGGGAGAAGGACAGGTGGTGACAGCACAAGAGGAACATGCCTCAAGCTCTTTGAACAGGTTGTTGGGCTGCCCCTACCAAACCCAACTCTACCACTTATCAGCCACATGACCCAGGGCGATTCACTGAAACCCCATGCCTCTGCTGCTGCTACCTTTTTTTTTTTGAGATGGAGTCCCTCTCTGTTGCCCAGGCTGGAGTGCAGTGGTGCAGTCTCAGCTCACTGCAACCTCCGCCTCCCAGGTTCAAGTGATTCTCCTGCCTCAGCCTCCCGAGTAGCTGGGATTACA
>NW_012120608.1:0-1189 GCF_000951035.1 Colobus angolensis palliatus | reverse complement strand
AAAAAAAAAAAAGAATTGAGCCTCAAAATAGGATTAAAGTTCAATTATTAAATATGAAGAAAGTTATATCTGATTTAGCTCCTGCCTGCTTCTCTTTCCATGAATCAAATTCTATTCTTCATAAATTCTACCCACTGGTGAGGATTATACAAATGGAGAAATATGTACTTTACATTGGAAAATAATCTGTCTACCCTCTGATTTAAACAAACTATTCTAAAAGTCTTACACTGTTCTCTAGTCAGATGAGATCTCTTGTTATCTGTCCAAAATGGTAACTGAAGTTACTGAACTCTAAAATTTTTTTATTCATTGAATGCCATCGCAAAACTTTTTTAACATCACTCATCTTGGATTCAAACATCCCAGCATCCTTACAAATAAACTTTCCTATCTTGAAACTAAATTTCTTTTTGGTAGCTTTAATTTAGTCTTAAACTAAAAACAAAGAGTTTATTTTCTGACAATCACCTGTTTCTACATCACATTCATATTTGAAAACGTGTCATGAACTAATAATGTATAGCCTAATAATTTTAACATTTCCTTACATTGATCAAAAATACACCTTTAAAAATTTAGCAACAAATCTTATAAAATTACAATAAATCACTTTCTAATGGATGCATAAATCTTATATAACTTTTTCAAAATTGGGATTACAATGAAGAAAAAATTTTCATGTGGTTTTAGATTAGATTTTAATTCTTAATTTTACTTTTATAATGTTTGAAATTGAAGTTTGACCTCATGGCTAATTATTCTTAGTTATACTCTATTTCACAATATTTGAGATATCTGAAAAATCAAGAATTTGTTTTTCTAAGGGCTCTTTAGTTTTGAAATAGGATTGTCATACTCTACACCATAATTATTTGCTGTCTTAAGGTAAATTTGTATTAGATATGGATTATTAAACTGCTTTAGGTATGACAACTATAATATTCCCAATGATATGAATTCCAAAATTCTGTTCAGAATGAAATTCAAGAGCAATGAGAACTTGACATAAAGGCTAGTTTTATAATAATCAACAGTTGATAAGGCATTAGAAATATTAATTTTCTTTTTTTTTTTCAGATAGAGTCTTGCTCTGTCACCCAGGTTGGAGTACAGTGGCGACATCTCGGCTCACTGCAAGCTCCGCCTCCTGGGTTCACGCCATTCTCCTGCCTCAGCCTCCGGAGTA
>NW_012120607.1:0-2039 GCF_000951035.1 Colobus angolensis palliatus | reverse complement strand
GTGAGGATACAGCCAAGCCGTATCACCTAGTATAATTGAGGAACTGAATTTTTTATATTATTTAATTTTAATTCATCTAGAGTCAAAAAGCCACACGTGACCAATGGTTATTATTTTGGACAGCACTGTTCCAAGTGACCTCACAACTTCATGTGATTAGAATCACAGAATATTAGATTCTAAAAGAAATATGTTTGTTATTGTCTGTGACTTATAAAGAAACCCTTGGTGCCAAAATTTACTATAAGGAAAAATAAGTCTATTAGGATTTTGAATGATACAGAGTGACTATAATAAAGGAGTCAATTATTTGGCAAATTTAATGAAGTAAAGTTTATTTAATACTGTTTTTATTTTTTACCAAAAAATGTATATGGATGTGGACACTTATACCACATGCAAAAATCAGCTAAAAGTGAATTAATGACTTCAGATTTCAAAAATGTAAAACTCCTAGAAGAAACTATATTGGAAAAGCTTCACGGCACTGGTTTTGGCAATGATTTCTTGAATATGATACCAGAAGAACAAGCCAAAAAAAAAAAAAAAAGTAAAAGTAGAAAGTGGTACTATATCAAACTAAAAAGGTTCTGCGTAGCGAAGGAAACAAACAACCTAGTGAAAAGTCAACCTATAGAATTGGAAAACCTATAGAATTGGAAAAAAATATTTACAAACCATATCTTTTAAGAGGTTATTAGCCCAAAGATATAAATAGCTCCAACAGCTTACTAACAAAATAATAAATAATCTCATTAAAAACGGGTCAAATGGCCAGTGTGGTGGCTCACGCCTGTAATCCCAGCATTTTGGGAGGCCAACGCGTGCAGATCACGTAAGGCCAGGAGTTTTAAACCAGTATTGCCAACATGGTAAAACTCCATCTCTACTAAAAATACAAAAATTAGCCAGCTGTCACGGTGCATGTCTGTCAATCCTAGCTATTCAAGAGGCTGCAGCATGAGAATTGTTTGAACCCAGGAGGTTAAGGTTGCAGTGAGCCAAGAAGGTACCACTGCTCTCTATCCCACTTACAGGTATATGTGTGTGTGTGTGTGTGTGTGTGTGTGTGTGTGTGTGTGTGTGTGTATAATTGAAGTCAGGATCTTGAAGCATATATCTGCATTTCTGTGTTCATTGTAGCATTGTTCACAATAGCCAAGATACGGAAACAACCTAAATGTCCCCAATGGGTGAATGAATTTTAAAAATGTAGTATATGCATGCAACAGAATATTATTTAGTTTTTAAAATGAAGAAAATCCTGCCATTTGTGACAATAGGGATGAACCTGAAAGCCATTATACAGTGAAATAAGCCAGTCACAGAAAGACAAATACTGCATCATGTGATTCATATGAGGTACATAAAGTAGTCAAACTCATAGAAACAGAACAGGATGAGTAGAATGGTTGCTGGGCACTGGCAGTAGGGAAAATGTGGAGTTGCTCTTCACTGGGTATATTATTTTACTATGGAAGATGAATAAATGTCAGGGATCTGCTGTCCATTCTTGTGCCTCTCATTAAAAACACTGTAAAGTTTTTCAAAAAGGTGTATCTCATGTTGTGTTCTACAAAGTGTCGGAGACATTTATAGTATCTGAGACATTCTCTTTCTGGCCTTGAAGAAGAAAAGTACATATTCCATTGTCAAAAGGGCCACAGAGCAGGGCTTGACAACTGTCTTCTAAAAACTTAGGGCCTCGGCCGGGCGCAGTGGCTCACGCCTGTAATCCCCGCACTTTGGGAGGCCAACGCAGGTGGATCACGAGGTCAGCAGATTAAGACCATCCTGGCCAACATGATGAAATCCCGTCTCTACTAAAAATACAAAAATTAGCTGAGTGTGGTGATGCGCACCTGTAATCCCAGCTACTCGGGGGGCTGAAGCAGGAGAATCATTTGAACCCTGGAGATGGAGATTGCAGTGAGCCAAGACTGCGCCCCTACACTCCAGTCTGGTGACAGAGTGAGACTCCATCTCAAAGATAAAAAAAAAAAAAGCAAAAGAAAGGCAAATAAATAAATAAATAAATA
>NW_012120606.1:0-2630 GCF_000951035.1 Colobus angolensis palliatus | reverse complement strand
TTGCTCATCTAGAGATTTGCTTCGAGGCATATTTTCCTTTGAATGGAAGAGTGTGAAGATTAAAAAGTGTAATATTGGGAAGGAGAAACTACAAAAATCTCACTCTGGTATTTTGTGGAAAAGGGAGAAAGTTAAAGAGGGAGGTAGGATATTGAGAACAGTATGATTATCATGCAAAACAGTCCTATAGTAGATTATGTAGAAATAAAAATTTAAATAATAATTGGGATGGATATCAAATGAGAAAAAGGAAAAATGGCATTACAAGGAGAAAGAAAAGTTAAATTATAAAGGCATGAACAATTATGATGTGTGCAAGGGACTTCAACAACCCCATGTATGTGCTAGTAGAGAGGAAGAAAGTAGCACATGAGTGTACAGCAAGAAAAAGACATTTTGGGGTTAAGAGTCCTTTAAAAACCCTCTAATTCACACTCTGAAGAAACTACCTACTTCACCTTTAGATAAGCCTCACTCTAATGGTATGCTCTCTGCTCAAAGTCTTTTGTTAGCCCCATTTAACAGCTGCATCCAAATTGAGACTCAGCTGTACAGTTTCTGGGGATGAAAGGCTCCTATGAGAAACTGATGCTTCTTTTAAGCCCAACTAGGCCCTCTCAGTCTTAAAGCTTCCAGATGGCGGTAGAGCACTCTACCATCTGAGTTTGTGAACTTTCGCTCTTCCCTTATGGGCGTTGTGTAGATCTGACAGGAGCACAGGTAGAAAGGGCTTTATGAAAGCATCCATCGGCACTCTCTTTTACCTCCCACTTCTGCTGTTTCTGAGGCTTTATTTAAACATTTGCTTTCAAAAGAGTGTACAATAAGAAATGCAAGTCCCAGGCACTGATTCAGTCAAAGTGCCAATGTGAGGCCGGTGTGTTAAAGGACCCACCTCCCTTTCTTAACTGCATTTTCTCATGGCTTTTTACTTTAATACAATAGAAAAAGCATATACGAGCCCTCCATGCTCCAGGTTTACCATGACGCATTTCTCAAGTAGCAAATCCTTTCAAAAGTGTTACAATAAAAAACATTTTCAACATGAAATAATGGCACACACATCTTTGACTGAATTTTTCTCTTTCATGCTACCAAAATGACTTCATATAGAGGCAGCTGTGCCCTATTCAAGTGAAAGATTTCTGGTAAAGTCTGTATGTTATAACTGCAATTACAAAATCCATTCCACTCTCAATATTTTGGTCTTAGAATTTGGTTGCTTAACATGCAAATTTACTTGCATTTGCTGTCCATGAAACGGCATTTCATTGCAACACAGCTTGGAACCTACATCTGTAACTAGCACTGTGTCTTGCCATGTGCTAGCCAATAAAGTAGTTACTTACCATTTCATGTATGACACCTACTCAGAAAGAGATGTTTAAGGGAAAGCTCTTGAAAGTATAGTATTTTCTCATCTAATTTGTCCAAATGTATAATATATTCAGAGACATCTTTTCTTCTATTGGTAAAAGGGAGATCTTACAAATAAATTGAAAACCCATAACCCCAATATCCACTTGAAAGTGATGAGTATGATTTGCATTTTGCACTTTAGGAATCATGGAATTTGCAATGTTACATTCAAGTCTATACAGAGAACTGAAAAAGGATTTATTAAATGCCAGCATTTAGCTGCAAAGAGATAAGGGAACACTCAGTAGAGGAGATCTGTGCTGAGAACGAGGAAAGATAAAGAGTTCTATTTTAGACCCCAGGAGTGAAATTCTGGATGTTGAATCAATCACTTTATCAATATATAAGTAAATAGGCTGGGCGCGGTGGCTCATGCCTGTAATCCCAGCACTTTGGGAGGCCGAGACAGGCAGATCACCTGATGTCAGGAGTTCAAGACCAACCTGGTCAATATGGTGAAACTCTGTCTCTACTAAAAAAATACAAAAGTTAGCCGGGCGTGGTGGTGGGCACCTGTAGTCCCAGTTACTTGGGAGGCTGAGGCAGGGAGAATTGTTTGAACCTGGGAGGCAGAAGTTGCAGTGGGCCGAGATTGCACCAGATCCAGCCTGGGCAACAGAGCAAGACACCATCTCAAAAAAAAAAAAAAAAAAAAAAAAAAAAAAAAAAAAAAAAAGAGAGGGACACTGGAATTTATAGGATCTTCAGAAGTGAATCAAAGTAGGACACACATATTGGTGTTTGTCCAATATGCAGAAACTTTGCAGACCATAGAAACTATCAGCTGTCTTGAGCTTCACAAGAGAAATAGCGCTGAAGCAAGATGTTAGTAAATACAACATACAGAATTGGTGTAGGACTTTTTATAAAATCAATAATCTTATCTGAGAAGATAGAAGAGAACTGCCTAAAAGCTAAATGGATATGGAAATCAACAGAGATTTGTTTTGTTTTAAGATAGGAGTGATTTACTTGTTTATATATGCTGGAAAGAATTGTTAGTGGAGAGAGGAATTTAAAGAAATAGGAGAGGGAGAGGGTCATTTAGGAGAATAGCGTCTCCTTAGAGATAGTTTAAGATAAAATCATTGCTCATCTAGAGATTTGCTTTGAGGCATATTTTCCTTTGAATGGAAGAGTGTGAAGATTAAAAAGTGTAATATTGGGAAGGAGAAACTACAAAAATCTCACTCTGGTATTTTGTGGAAAAG
>NW_012120605.1:0-1488 GCF_000951035.1 Colobus angolensis palliatus | reverse complement strand
GCTCACTGCAAGCTCCGTCTCCCGGATTCATGCCATTCTCCTGCCTCAGCCTCCTGAGTAGCTGGGCCTATAGGCGCCCGCCGCCACACCCGGCTAATTTTTTATGTTTTTAGTAGAGACAGGGTTTCACCATGTTAGCCAGGATGGTCTCGATCTCCTGACCTTGTGATCCACCCACCTGGGATTACAAGCGTGAGCCACCACGCCTGGCCACTATAGAACTCTTTTAATGTGGCTTATAATGAAGACTTCTTATTTTTTCTCAAAGCGGCCTTTAATATCTCACCAGTATGACCTCCAAGACAAGGTGACAGTGGAGAAGAAGGGTCACTCTAGATCCACTCTAATGCCCCACAGAGCCTGACAAACTCTTCTTCAGCATCCTCCCCCACCCAGCCTAGCCCGGGGGAGGTACAAAGCGAACATCACATACCATCTTGCCTGGACACATTTGTAATAATAAAAATTGTTAGTAACATTCTCTAGATACTTGGGAGTGGGAGCTTCCAGAAGGTGCCAATCTCCAAGAGACTGGAGGTCTCTTCTTTTTTCTTTCTTTCTTTCTTTCTTTTTTTTTTTTTTTTACTATCTGATACCATGACCCTTGAGAACACAGTATCCTGTCCCTGAAGCATTTAACCACATGCCAAACCACATGCCAGCTTTGCTTCAGAAAAGCTGGATTGAGATGACTCCACATAATTCTTTCCACTTTGAAGCTTGAGGATTAAAAGTGGGTATTGGTGTTCTGGAAGAAAGTGATCATTACACATGTCCGAAGACACACGTGTGCATATACATTTCGGGTGTGGTGGTTAACCTTGCTATCTTGGCCCTTTTCTAAATTGAAGAATTGCATTCTGCCAAGCCAAGTTCCTCGTACACCTTCAATTGGGGATTTATCCTTCCTTCTCCTTTTAAAATCTGCTCCAGAGTTTATTAATGTCATGCAGGCACAGTAGTTTGCACCTGTAGTCCCAGCTACTTGGAAGGCTGAGGCTCGAGGATTGTTTCAGCACATGAGTTCAAAGCCAGCATGAGCAACACAGTGAGAGTCCATCCCTTTTTTTTTTTTTTTAAATCATCAAACCAAACTCTTTATTTTCTTTTTTTTCTAATGTAACTATTTTTTTTTTTAACTTAAGTTCTAGGGTACATGTGCACAACATGCAGGCTTGTTACATATGTATACATGTGCTATGTTGGTGTGCTGCACCCATTAACTCATCATTTACATTAGGTATATCTCCTAATGCTATCCCTCCCCCGCCCCCCCCACATTAGGACCCAGTGTGTGATGATCCCCTTCCTTTGTCCAAGTGATCTCATTGTTCAATTCCCACCTATGAGTGAGAACATGCGGTATTTGGTTTTCTGTGCTTGCGATAGTTTACTGAGAATGATGGTTTCCAGCTGCATCCATGTCCCTACAAAGGACACGAACTCATCCTTTTTCGTGGCTGCATAGTATTCCATGGTGTATATGTG
>NW_012120604.1:0-1107 GCF_000951035.1 Colobus angolensis palliatus | reverse complement strand
GGGGAGCTTTTAAAATACTTGTGCCCAGTTGCGCCCAAAGTCAATTGATCTAAATCTCAGGGGGTGTGTGGGGGTGGGGGAGGGGAGACTCAGGCAGCAATGGTCTCAAACTTGGTTCCACCCCAGAGCCTAAAAAAATACCAATGCCTCATATTTTTAAATGCTTCCCTTCTGATTCTTATCAGCACCAATGTTTTAAAACTATATCCTCCACCATCTCTTCTAAATTGTTTTGAGAATATTAAAACAGCTGGATAAAGGCTAGAAGATCTAGGCCTCTATTAAACCCCTCAACTAATAAACTTAGTCACATATCCGATGTGGATTCACTTTTCTTTCACATTTGTGATGAGTCTGTCCTAGTAGCTAGCTTCAGAAGGACTGAAATTGTTTTTGTTCACCAACGTAGACCCAGTACCTAGAACAGAGCCTGACACAGAGTAGGCACTCAGGAAGTATTTGATGAATTAACGAGTAGGTCCACAAACAGTTAGTGTCCCCATGTTGTTCGAGATTTCCTTGATGGCCAGGTATGGTGGCTCACACCTGTAATCCCAGCACTTTGGGAGGCCAAGGGGGGCGTGGATCGCTTGAACTCAGGAGTTCAAGACCAGCCCAGGGAGCATGGCAAAACCCTGTCTCTATTAAAAGGAAAAAAAAAAAGAAAAAGAAAGAAAGGAAAGAAAAGGATTTTCTTATTAGGTTGTAGACGTTGGCTAGTCTCATTCTGGAAGGCAAGTGAGGATGGCGATGGGACTCTTGGGTTATTGGTTATTGCTGTCTAACCCCAGAATGAATCTCCAGGATGGCCAAAAATGTACTGACCTTGCCAACTTAAGATAGGAGGAGGTTCCTAATGGTTTTATGCCTTTAAATTGAAAGTAGGATGAATTCCTGGGTTATAAGAATTAGTAGGCCGGGCGCGGTGGCTCAAGCCTGTAATTCCAGCACTTTGGGAGGCCGAGACGGGTGGATCACGAGGTCAGGATATCGAGACCATCCTGAGCTACACGGTGAAACCCCGTCTCTACTAAAAAATACAAAAAACTAGCCGGGCGAGATGGCGGGCGCCTGTAGTCCCAGCTACTTGAGAGACTGAGGTGGGAG
>NW_012120603.1:0-1638 GCF_000951035.1 Colobus angolensis palliatus | reverse complement strand
TCCAAAGGTTTAGTTATATCTATCATTTTCTCTGCCTGCTTTTGTTTCTTTGGTCATTAACAGAAATTGTTATCACAAATGTTATTTCACAAAAGAAAATTCCTAAAACAGAATTTAAAGAGGAAAGGCATTAGGTAGATTGTTTAATTCAATCTCTATTTTATATAGAATTCTATTTTCCCACATTGCCAGAAATGGTCAGCTATTTCATCATGGTATAACATCTATTTGTGTGTGTGTGTGCCTTATGTCATGCTCAGATCTACTTTTTAATTTTTATGCCTTAGTAGGATTTCTAACCTTTATGAGACAAACTAAGCTATGCACATGATTTCCCTTTAAATACGTGAAGAAAGCTACTGCTTCATACTTTGACAAAGCATTTTCTACTCAACATTGAAAAAATTGATGCCTTCAATAATTCTTCAAGAGGCATGATGTTCTGATTTTTCAATTCTCTAGTCATTATTTTGTGTAGGCATTTTAGTTTTATAATGTATCTCTTAAGATAAAAATCCTCAAACTAAAACCAATAATCTACATGTTTTATTATCCATATGTCTTAGCTGGGCTTCTATGGGATTCACTGCCAGTCATAGTTCTACTAATACTATTCTGTAGTATACAATTGAAGTAAATGTGTCCCTCTTGATTTATGTTAAATTTCATCCTTTTATTTATTGCTTTTATTTTTTAATTTTACTTCTGATTTCTCTAGAATTATTAATTTCCCAAAGTTTAGTGTCATTTTTAACTTATGAAGTGTGTTCTCTTTAAATTCATGCAAGTTATTTATAAGTGCATATTCTAGTAGGACAAAACACTTAAGTCTTATAATGACATTTTCAGGGTGATAGTGTTTTATTAATCACCTTTTGAGTGAGATTTTACAAAAAGATAGGGACAAATGGAACTGCTTTAACATTTTGGTCATTATTGCTCCGTATTGGACAGAAGTAGATAAGAATTGTTTGCAAATTCTATTCAGAAATCAAGATTTATGGAAGTCATAACCAGAGCAATCAGGTGAGAGAAAGAAGTAAAACACATCCAAATAGAAAAAGAAGTGCAACTATCTCTGTTCACTGAGGATATACTTCTATCCCTAGAAAACCCTGAAGACTTTGCCAAAAGGCTCCTGGAACTGATAAACTACTTCAGTAAAGTTTCAGGATACAAAATTAACATTCAAAAATTAGTAGCATTTCTATACACAAATAATGTTCAATCTGAAGCCAAATCAAGAGGGCAATCCCATGTACAATAGCTACACACACACAAAATTACCTAGGAAGACATCTAATGAAGGAGGTGAAAGATCTCTATTAGGCCGGGCGCAGTGGCTCACGCCTGTAATCCCAGCACTTTGGGAGGCCGAGGCGGGAGGATCACGAGGTCAGGAGATTGAGACCATTCTGATTAACACGGTGAAACCCTGCCTCTACTAAAAATGCAAAAAAATTAGCCGGGCATGGTGGCAGGCGCCTGTGGTCCCAGCTACTCGGGAGGCTGAAGCAGGAGAATGGCGTGAACCTGGGAGACGGAGCTTGCAGTGAGCCGGGATCGCACCATTGCACTCCAGCCTGGGCGACAGAGTGAGACTCCGTCTCAAACAAACAAACAAACAAAAATATCTCA
>NW_012120602.1:0-1552 GCF_000951035.1 Colobus angolensis palliatus | reverse complement strand
CAACACTGATCAATTAAAAAGAAAGTACATTATCTTTAATTAATGTTAAAAATTCAAACACACATATTAGAAACAAACAAACATACTATAAAATGGAAGAGGAGAGAACAGATATACAATTGTTTTAATGTTGTGAATAAGTATCCATTAAACCTTGAAGGAATTGATAATTTTCTGGGAAAATGTAAAAAGACAAAATTGTCACAGAATGAAATTTAGTAGAACTAATATAGGCCGATAGCATTTAAAGAAATTGAGATTAATTCCAGATATTCCAAGGCCCAGGTCCTGGAAGCTCACAGAGGAGTTCTGTCAGGCTTTGAAGAAATAGGTAATTCCTCTCATGTACAGGTTGTTTCAGGAAAGAGAAAGAAGATGAGCTGCTCAAGTAATTTTATGACACCAGGATAACTAGATAAGGCCATTGGGTTAAAAAAAAAAAAAAGAAAGTGACAATCAGGCCAAATTCTTTGATTCTGCCCGAGAGACTTAAAGTTATAGTTGCAATCATAAGCCATGCATTTAATGGAAAGCCTTTCAGTAATGTGAAGACTGATGGCACAGAGGTTTTGAAAATATAATTTGTCAAGTTGGATATTAAAGTTCTTTACCTTGAACACACTAATAATACAATAGTAAGCAAATGTAGGGTGGAGGTCCTTTCTTGTCATATTCATTCTTATTCTATATCATGTAACATGAATTTTGGTCATTTATTCTAGTCATCCTAAGACATCCTATTTTTTTAATATAAAAGGTCCATTGTTAATTTATATGACTCATCTGTGTATCTGTTTATTGGCAGTTACATTTACTTATTTTATTTATCGTGAAATTAAAGATTGCCAACCTAATTTTTACTATGCACCCCAGAACTATGATGATATGCTAAGATCTCTTGACTTCATCTAATAACATCACCTTTATATTAGTGGATTGGTTTAACTATGTAGTCAAAGTATTAATAATATTAAGTAGGTGGAACAAATCACCAGTTCTCAGTGAAGACCTAGGGATTTCCAGAGACCCTTTCCGAAAGCTCATGGTGTCAAAACTATTTTCATAGTAATGTGAGGGTATTAGGTGCTCTTCTCACTGCACTGATATTTGCAACAGTGGTGTGATGCAGAGTGGGGTAAAAATGCTAAGTCAAGTTTTACTTTACTTGATTTACTAAATCAAGCAGTGGCACCAAAATGTACGAGTGGTGATTACATTCACCATGACCATGTACTCACATTGAAATAAGTGCCAGTGTTGCTTAAGAATGACTTTAATAGGCCAGACACAGTGGTTCATGCCTATAATCCCAGCACTTTGGGAGGCTGAGGCGGGCAGATTGCCTGAGCTCAGGAATTCAAGACCAACCTGGGCAAGACGGTGAAACCCTGTCTCTAATAAAACACAAAAAATTAGCCAGGCGTGGCAGCAGGCACTTGTAGTCCCACCTACTTGGGAGGCTGATGCAGGAGAATCTCTTGAACCCTGGAGGTGGAGGTTGCAGTGAGCCAAGACTGCACCATTGCAGTCCAGCCTGGGCAATGGAGCGAGA
>NW_012120601.1:0-1333 GCF_000951035.1 Colobus angolensis palliatus | reverse complement strand
AGAAATCAAAGACGACACAAACAAATGGAAACACATCCCACACTCATGGATGGGTAGAATTAATATTGTGAAAATGACCATACTGCCAAAAGCAATGTACAAATTCAATGCAATCCCCATCAGAATACCACTGTTATTATTCACAGAATTAGAAAAAACATTCTCAAATTCATATGGAAACAAAAAAGAGCCTGCATAGCCAAAGTAAAACTAAGCGAAAAGAACAAATCTGGAGGCATCACACTACCTGATTTCAAACTATATTATAAGGCCATAGTCACCAAAACAGCATGGTACCGGTATAAAAATAGGCACATAGACCAATAGAACGGAATAGAGAACCCAGAAATACACCCAAATCGTTACAGACAACTGAACTTCAACAAAGCAAACAAAAACACAAAGTGGGGAAAGGACACCCTTTTCAACAAATGGTGCTGGGATAATTGGCTAGCCACATGCAAGAGAATGAAACTGGATCCTCATCTCTCACCTTATACAAAAATCAACTCAAGATGGATTAAGGACTTAAACCTAAGACCTGAAACTATAAAAATTCTAGAAGATAACATTGGAAAAACTCTTCTAGACATTGGCTTAGGCAAGGATTTCATGACCAAGAACCCAAAAGTAAATGCAATAAAAACAAGGATAAATAACTGGGACCTAATTATACTAAAGAGCTTTTGCACAGCAAAAGGAACAGTCAGCAGAGTAAACAGACAATCCACAGAGTGGGAGAAAATCTTCACAATCTATACATCTGACAAAGGACTAATATCCAGAATCTACAATGAACTCAAACAAATCAGTAAGGAAAAAAAACAAACAATCCCATCTAAAAGTGGGCTAAGGACATGAACAGACAATTCTCAAAAGAAGATATACAAATGGCCAACAAACATATGAAAAAATGCTCAACATCACTAATGATCAGAGAAATGCAAATCAAAACCACAATGTCATACCACCTTACCCCTGCAAGAATGGCCATAATAATAAAATCAAAAACCAGTAGATGTTGGTGTAGATGCAGTGAACAGAGAACACTTCTACACTGCTGGTGGGAATGTAAACTAGTACAGCCACTATGGAAAACAGTGTGGAGATTCCTTAAAGAACTAAAAGTAGAACTACCATTTGATCCAGAAATTCCGCTACTGGGTATCTACCCAGAGGAAAAGAAGTCATTATTTGAAGAAGATACTTGCACATGCATGGTTATAGGAGCACAATTCACAATAGCAAAATCATGCAACCAATCAAAATGCCCAGCAATCAACAAGTGGCTAAAGAAACTGTGGTGTGTGTGTGTGTGTGTGTGTGTGTGTGT
>NW_012120600.1:0-1435 GCF_000951035.1 Colobus angolensis palliatus | reverse complement strand
GTCCCCGCGCCGGAGAACTCCGGCCTGCCGGGGCTGACAGTCGGCGCTTGAGTTAGTGCGCACCCGCGGCCCCGCTCGCCGCCCCCGGTCGCCTTGGCACTCCCTTCACGTCTTGGCTCCGGGGGCGTCGAGAGGGAACGAGACTGGAACGTTCCCAAACCCTGGGGGAGGCTCCGGGAGGCCGGGCTTGAGTGGGCCTCCAAGATTGTTTGCCCCCCACCCAGCTGCAAACCCAATGCCTGGAGGAGGAGACTGAGGTTCAAGCTAGGAGGCTGAGACTTGCTTAGATCTAGCTCCTCGCGCTTGACTCCTGAGCCAGAGCGCTTTTGCCCTAGGCCTTCCTGGAGGGGCGACTAGGGCAGGGGGGCGGGCAACCAAGCCTGCTCCGGGTTCTTTGGGGATTGCTCCCACTCTCTTGGAACCCTCTGGGCAGCCGCTGCCAATCGCGCACACTTTAGGGTGTGTGAAAACATCTGCTTGCTGACTTCTACCTGAATTTCCAGGGCCAACGGCACAAGTCAGGGAGTGCCGTTTCCGGGGTGCCCAGTAAACCTGACCGCCTTGGAGGGGTGGCACCGGTTCCATAAGCAAGCTCGATCATGGCTCTGAATCTCCACCCTGCACTGCCTCCATCCAGCAAATGCCACACTTACATCCTTTACCTTTTGCCACCGGTCTTTTCAGGCCCTTAACGCGACCAAATCTTCCCCATCCTCCCCCCAGAGATCTATGTGTTCTTTGAAACTATTCAGTTTTCATTTTAAAATCTCAGTCACGGTTTGTGCTGGGTGCCTGGTTTCTTAACAAGTTCCCCAGCTTCCTTGAAGGAACACTTAAGGAAGATTTGGCAGTGGTGGTTTTCTAAAAGACTTCTTAATTCTTCCTTGGAATCGCAGATTTTGTTTTGATGGTTGGAGACCTCCCCCAACCCCTCCCAGGAGCATGTAGAAATATTTTTCTTAGTTATACTAGCACCTAATGTGGATGGAGACCTCCCCACAAGCCAGGCACGGCGCTAAGGGCTGTGCATCACTGTCTTTAGTTTCCCCCATAACCCTGTGACATGGGTGTTACTATGATCTCTTTCATAGAGGTGAAGCAGCTACGGCCGGGCGCGGTGGCTCACACCTGTAATCCCAGCACTTTGGGAGGCTGAGGTGGGCGGATCACGAAGTCAGGAGTTCGAGACTAGCCTGGCCAACATGGTGAAAATCCATCTCTACATATATATATATATACACACACACAAAAATTAACTGGGCTTTGTGGCAGATGCCTGTAAACTCAGCTGCTCAGAAGGCTGAGGCAGGAGAATCATTTGAACTTGGGAGGTGGAGGTTGCAGTGAGCTGAAATCGCAGGACTGCACTCCAGTCTGGGTGACAGTGTGAGACTACGTCTCAAAAAAAAAAAAAAAAAAAAAGACTTGCAGACAG
>NW_012120599.1:246900-247202 GCF_000951035.1 Colobus angolensis palliatus | reverse complement strand
TTTTCAACTTACTTTGCCCAGATCTATCGAAGGAACTACTATACATGGTGGCTACAGCCTTCTGAAATGTATTTCTCAGATAATCAGCCTTGAAAATCTAAATTACTTGTTGATCCATGGGCTGCAGAATGGATGTTGTATTAGCACGCATGCAAACAGCATTAATTTCCTTGTAGTTCTCCATCAGAGCTCTTGGGTGACCAGGTCAATTGTCAATGAACAATATTTTGAAAGGGATCTTTTTTTAAAGCTCAGCTGTGAGCTTAAAATATTCATGTGATAAACAGATGTGCTGTCATTCA
>NW_012120599.1:242740-246537 GCF_000951035.1 Colobus angolensis palliatus | reverse complement strand
AAAAAAAAAAAAAAAAAGTTTGCCCCACTCTGTTACTAGTGAATAGCGCAGTCCCAATGGTGGCTGCCATTCGCTGCCATTGTTCTTCCAGACTGAGCTTCATGGAGACAGGGAAAGAGGTCTGGTTGTGAAAGTCAGCCCCTAGTACCTTTCAAGGAGTTTAATAAATATTTGTGGGATGAATGGATGGGATTATTCAGAACCCACTTGAAGTCCGCCTTCCTTTCTCTCTCCCCACAGGGGATAGTTATGAGAAAGAATTAGAGGCCTAGACACTTCTAATGGGGTCAGCTGTGGAAGAAGCCTGGTGGAATAGACAAAGCCCTGGCTAAAACTTTCGTAGTCTGTAAGGAGAAGGAGGCTAAGTGTTCGTGGCCAACCCCAGATTGGAGTGGATGTGGACCCAGGAGGGAGGAGGCAGAGATGACATTAAGGTTCCATGCCTGGGTCCCTCGATGGGCCTGGGCACAGCCAGCACAGGCACCCAGCCTGCCCCCATGGCTGTGGCTGCACCTAGAGATCTTATCGAAGGCATGGCTGATACATAGTACTGAGTCATGAGACCTGCGGCCTAGGGAACAGTTCCGCTGTTGAAACAGGCCCAGGGGAGGGGAGCTAGGTAGGTGTCTCTGACTTGCTACTGGCACAGACATCATCGCCACCCACACTTCCTGTCACCCCTGGGTCACCTTGACGGTCATCACTCCTCTCTGACCCTGTCACTCATTTGTCACCCTCACCATCATCCCTGCATCACAACCACTGCCTCTTTCTTACCCATGCTGTCACCCATTGCCGCCATCCCTGCCCCTGCCCCATGCCCAAGCCTGTTGCTATATGGAGCAACCCTTCGTCAACCACCTCCAACCCAACCTGTCACTTGCTAGTTCATTCCCATCTCTCCTGTCACCTTGACTGTGTCCACCTGACCCTGTCACTTTGTCAGCTTTGTTGCCACAGCCCTAACATAGTCTCCCAGCTTTTACCACCTGTCTCAGTCCCCATCATCTCTAAGTCCTCTGGACTGTCACCACCCTCCTCCTGTCCCTTTGTTAGTCAACCACTACTGCCCTATTTCTGCCTCCCGATCATCATCCACATCCTCTGATCTCAAGCCCCTCACCTAGGTCCCCTTGGTGTCTTTCCCTTTGACATGCTAAACAAGTGCCCACATTTGAGACTCTGCCCCTGCCTTTCCAGCGTCTGGCCTCCTCTGGGCTTCCTGACCTGGATTTGCCACAGTTAGCTTTGCCATCTGCCCTGGCCAGGGATGCTTCATTTTGACCCCTAGGTGGGCTAGGCCTTGGGCTTAGGCACTTATTCCCAGGGTATTGAAGGAATACCATGCAGAAGTCTTTTCCAGGAAGCCCTGAATCTTCTCTGCATGCACTCATGACACCTGGCAGTTGCCTCTGCCCAGCGTGGCCCTAAAATCTCCATTTATTAAGATGACAATTATTTACCTTTTTAGAATTCCCCAATATATCCTCCCCCTTTTTTTTTGAGACGGAACCTCACTCTGTCCCCCATGCTGCAGTGCAATGGCAAGATCTCGGCTCACTGCAACCTCCACCTCCCAGGTTCAAGCGATTCTCCTGCCTCAGCCTCCCAAGTAGCTGGGATTACAGGTGTGCACCACCATGCCTAGCTAATTTTTTTTGTATTTTTAGTAGAGATGGGGTTTCACCATGTTGGCCAGGCTGGTGTCGAACTCCTGACCTCAGGTGATCTGCCCACCTCAGTCTCCCAAAGTGCTGGGATTACAGGTGTGAGCCACTGTACCCCACCTGTGTTTTTTCTTTTTCTTTTTTTTTTTTTTTTTGAGACAGAGTCTTGCTCTGTCACCCAGGCTGGAGTGCAGTGGCACGATCTCAGCTCACTGCAAACTTCGCCTCCCAGGTTCAAGTAATTCTCCTGCCTCAGCCTCCTGAGTAGCTGGGATTACAACTACGTGCCACCACACCCTGCTAATTTTGTATTTTTAGTAGAGACAGGGTGTCACCATCTTGGCCAGGCTGGTCTCAAACTCCTGTTCTCAGGTGATCTGCCCTCCTTGGCCTCCAAAAGTGCTGGGATTACAGGCATGAAACACCATGCCTGACCCCAATGTATCCTTATAATTCATCTGTGTCCCCTTATCCTGATGTGATAGTCCCCCAGTACCTTGACACTTAACACTTATAACTAACCACCATTTGTGTAATCAGTGTTTAAGGCTGTCTCGTCCACCAGGCAGGATGCTGTGGGAGGGCAGTAACTGTATCTTGGTCACTGCCATGTCCCCATAGTGCCTGACTTCCAGTAGGAAATCCATAAATGTCTATTGAGTGAACATATATCATTTACTGAGTCCTTAACGTGTACTGGGCACTTGATTAACTTGTTTGTTTCCTGTTTTATTTTTGCTGTCCCTTTCTATTTTATGTACTTTCGAGCATTACAAGGCTTTTTGGCATGGACACTTCTGACAAAGTTCAAACAGAAGTACATTTTCAGTTACTCATCAGAGTGAGGCCACTTAGAGAAAGGCAGTTACTCATGGAACAGGGAAAACACTTTCTTGTAATTAGGGCAAAGGGAATCTGGGCATGACGTGTTAAATCTGTACTTCACCTTCTGTTCTCCAAGGCAGTTTCAAGAAACTGAGGGCTAAAAGGACGGGGCTCGGGGTTCCTGAAGAAGACCCCTTCTTCTCACCTCTGGAAAGCAAAAACTAGATTCTCACCTCATGCCATAAAATTGATGGATTCAAGAGGTAAATATAGGCAGGTGAGGTGGCTCACATCTATAATCCCAGCACCTTGGGAGACCAAGGCGGGCAGATCACTTGAGGTCAGGAATTCAAGACCAGCCTGGCCAACAAGATGAAACTCCATCTCTACAAAAAATACAGAAATTAGCTGGGCGTGGTGACAGACGCCTGTAATCCCAGCTACTCCGGAGGCTGAGGCATGAGAATTGCTTGAATCAGGGAGGCAGAGGTTGCAGTGAGCCAAGATCGTGCCACTGCACTCCAGCTTGGGCAACAAAGACCCTGTCTCAAAAAAAAAAAAAAAAGGTAAATATATAGAGGATTAAAAATTAAAGCAAACCTGGATATTTCTTATATTCCTTTCTCAGCTATTTTATTTCTGAGGATGATCCTTGGGAAAGTATTTGCAGAGACAAACAAAGCCTTTGCCCAAAGATCATTCCAATGCTATTTATAATATTGAAACACTGAAATACAAATGTATATTTATGAATAAAAAAAAAAATTTAAAAGTTGGAAACAAGCTAAATACTCAGTGACAGAAGATAGTTAAATAAAGTATGGTTTGTCTCTTAGTTATTAAAATAATACTTTTGGAGTTGATAATTATTCTATCATCACAGCATTAGCTAAAAAGGGCATTATACAAACAGGCTTATGTGGAATTATTTTCATTTATGTCAACAGAGCACTTAGAAAGATTAATGGATGAAAAGAAGTGAAAGCATTAATAGGCATGATATTATTTCTGAATTGTGAGCAATTTGTTTTTACTTGTAGTTTTCACATTTTCTTTGGTGGGCATTATTACATTTAGAATAAAAGCTACGTATTTATTTTTAAAAAAGAGGCAAAAATGGCCAGGTGCAGTGGCTCACACCTTCACACCTGTAATCCCAGCCCTTTGGGAGGCCAAGAAGGGTAGATCACCTAAGTTTAGAAGATCAAGACCCCATCCTGGCTAACACTGTGAAACCCTGTCTCTACTAAAAAATACAAAAAACTAGCCGGGCGAGGTGGCAGGCGCCTGTAGTCCCAGCTACTC
>NW_012120599.1:242331-242690 GCF_000951035.1 Colobus angolensis palliatus | reverse complement strand
CCACCTCCCAGGTTCAAGCGATTCTCCTGCCTCAGCCTCCCAAGTAGCTGGGATTACAGGTGTGCACCACCATGCCTAGCTAATTTTTTTTGTATTTTTAGTAGAGATGGGGTTTCACCATGTTGGCCAGGCTGGTGTCGAACTCCTGACCTCAGGTGATCTGCCCACCTCAGTCTCCCAAAGTGCTGGGATTACAGGTGTGAGCCACTGTACCCCACCTGTGTTTTTTCTTTTTCTTTTTTTTTTTTTTTTTGAGACAGAGTCTCGCTCTGTCGCCCAGGCTGGAATTCAATGGCCCGATCTCAGCTCACTGCAAACTTCGCCTCCCAGGTTCAAGTAATTCTCCTGCCTCAGCCTCC
>NW_012120599.1:236726-237378 GCF_000951035.1 Colobus angolensis palliatus | reverse complement strand
GCGGGTGGATCACCTGAGGTCAGGAGTTCGAGGCCAGCCTGACCAACATGGTGAATCCCCATCTCTACTAAATACAAAAAATTAGCTGGGAGTGATGGCAGGCGGCTGTGATCCCAGTTACTTGGGAGACTGAGGCAGAATTGCTTGAATCTAGGAGGTTGCAGTGAGCAGAGATTGCACCACTGTACTTCAGCCTAGGCAAAATTAGCAAAGCTCTATCTAAAAAAAAAAAATGTTTTATGTGAAAGTGCCATTATTATTATTATTTTAGTTATTTATTTATTTATTTATTGTTTTTTGAGACAAAGTCTGGCTCTGTCGCCCAGGCTGGAGTGCAGTGGCACGATCTCGGCTCACTGCAACCTCCGCCTCCCGGGTTCACACCATTCTTCTGCCTCAGCCTCTCAAGTAGCTGGGACTACAGGTGCCTGCCACCACGCCCGGCTAATTTTTTGTATTTTTAGTAGAAATGGGGTTTCACTGTGTTCGCTAGGATGGTCTCAATCTCCTGACCTCATGATCTGCCCGCCTCAGCCTCCCAAAATGCTGGGCTTACAGGTGTGAGCCACCGTGCCCGGCCTTATTATTTTTTTTGAGACAGAGTCTTGCTCTGTCACCCAGGCTGGAGTGCAGTGGCACGATCTCAGCTAAT
>NW_012120599.1:217472-229561 GCF_000951035.1 Colobus angolensis palliatus | reverse complement strand
ATATCCTGACCTCGTGATCCGCCCGTCTCGGCCTCCCAAAGTGCTGGGATTACAGGCTTGAGCCACCGCGCCCGGCCGATTGTAAATTTTATGAGGCCAGGATTCTTTTTTTTTTTTTTTTTTCAGACAGTCTCTTGCTCTATTGCCCAAGCTGGAGAGTGCAGTGGCCCAATCTTGGCTCACTGCAACCTCCGCCTCCTAGGTTCATGCGATTCTCGTGCCTCAGCCTCGTGAGTAGCTGGGATTGCAGGCGTGTGCCACCACACCTGGCTAATTTTTGTATTTTTCAGTAGAAACACGGTTTCACCATGTTGGCCAGCCTCGTCTGGAACTCCTGGCCTCAAGCAATCCATCTGCCTCCGCTTCCCACCGTGCTGGAATTACAGGCATGAGCCACTGTGCCTGGCCCAGGATTCTTGTCTATTTCCAAGCACCAGACTTTGTAGATGTTGAATGCAAGAGGGATAGGGAAAGTGCAGCGGAGTAATTAAGTGTGCTTTTTTGCTGTATCTCACATCTCTTTTACTTTAATTCTCCAGAGTAACCTCTCCTTACACAGAAAAGATGTTTTGGGGGCTGCCTTGATCTACAAAACCGAAAAATAAAAGTAAAAAAACTAAACTAAACTAAAAACCTCACACATGTGATGACATATTTAGGAAGTGCTGTAGACTTGAGAAAATCTTATCAGAAATATGAAAATAAGACCCGATTATGCACTAAGCTTGCTCCTCCTCCTTGGTTCCCATGAGAGAGGGGCACCACCCCACCAGAAACCCTGGAGCTACCCCACACTTCTCACACCTGCACCCCGACTCGATCATTCACTGGCGCCATCCTCCAGTCCAGCCCCTTTTTCCAATCCTGATGCGACTCTCTTTGTTCCAGTTACCACCAACTCCTGCCTTTATTACTGCAGCTGCCTCCTAACTAGTTTCTCTGCTCCACTCCTGCTCTTACTACCAAATGCGTGCCTTCTGAGCTACAGCAGTGCTTTAGAGCTTTCTAATATACTAATGTTTCCCTGCCAGTCCCCTGTTTACAGACCTTCAGTGACCCCCATCACTCCCTGGAGCAAGTACAAGACCATTCATGGTCCAGCCCGGGCTTAGCTCTCTAGTGTCAGGGGCTCCCATCTTGCTCCAGCCACACATTTCCCAGGCTCCCTCGGGGCCTTTGCATGAGTTGACCTATTCTTTCTGTTCCCCACCCTTTTGCCTGGCTCTTTCTCATCTCTGCTGTTAAAGTGGATGTCCCTTCCTCCAGGAAGGCGTCCCTGATATTCCCAAGTCCCAAGCCTGGTTCAGTGCTGTCCTTTCACCTCCCACAGATCCCTGTGCTTATCACCGCTAAACTTGCATTGCAGCTTCTTGTTTACTCACCAGCTTCCCTACATGCCTTGTAAGTCCTCCAGGACTGGGACTGGGACTTGTTCTCCAATGCACATCTACTACCTAGCACTTGGGAGAGCTCCCACGGCTGAATAAATGAATAATGAATAAATGAAGTACTCTTGTAGGAACTGATTAACACTTTTTCTGCTGCTGCTGCTGCTGCTTTTTTTTTTTTTTTTTTTTTGAGACAGAGTTTCACTCTTGTCACCCAGGCTGGAGTACAGTGGTCCAATCTCGGCTCACTGCAACCTCCACCTCCTGGGTTCAAGCGATTCTCTTGCTGCCTCAGCCTCCCAAGTAGCTCGAATTACAGGTGCCCACCACCACGCCCAGCAAATTTTTGTATTTTTAGTGCATATGAGGTTTCACCATGTTGGCCAGACCTCAGGTGATCCACCCACCTCAGCCTTCCAAAGTCCTGAGCCACTGTGTCTGGCACATTAACACTTCTTAAGATGCTCGGTAGACATTCAGAAAAAAATGTCCTAAAAGGACCCATACATGCTCCAAAGAAGGCTTAATTGCCTTAGGATCTAAGAAATCATGTAGGTTTGATTGGCAGGAATTTGGGGGTGAATATATAGATAGGAACTGTGGTGTACTAAGGGGAAGGGGCAGTTAGTTCACCCCATCTGTATATGTTGCCACTGACGTCGTCTAACGTTGCTGCTGATGGTGACAACAAGAAGCAGACTGACTTTTAGTCAGTTTTATTGTTTTTAGGTTCATTGCCAGTGATGTACCCCCTATTGCCGGCCCCTGGGGAGGACAGCACCCATCCCCACGCCCCCATTTAAGTATGCCACCAGTAAAGAGCACTAATTACTGGGTGAGTTGGTCTGTTTTCCTTCCCTCAGCACTGAGCTGGGAAGCATCCAACCTCCCAGAACTCTGCAGGGCAAGACTGTCTCTCCTGGACTGGGACCCACCTCCCTGTAACTCCTCTAGCACCCCCCACTCTCTCAGGGGAGCCCTCTGAGTCTCCTCCCTGGAGGCTGTCTGTGGGAAGAAGTCTTCCTGTGTAGGGATGGGAGGCCTTCCCTTGCATAGGATCTAGCCTGGGATCTAGTCTTGTCCCAGCCACTAATCCACCCAGAGGCCTTGGTCTGGCCCTTAGGTCCTTACTCCGCCTACCTATAAAGCTTGAGGAGTTTGGTGAACTGGGTCCTGAGGACCTTCATGGACCTTCCCGAGTTGTGGAAGTGGTGTCAGCCATGGGGATGGGTGGAAGGTGCCCCCTCAAGACCCCTCTTCCTGCTGTTCTCTCTGACCTGAGTGAGACATTCTACCACAGGGCACTGGCTAGGTTGGGCATGCCAGCCCATAGAACAGAAGGCAAGTCTGGACAGGCGGATAGTGGAGCCTCGGCCCCAGGGTGGGGTGTGTGTCCTGGAGAACTAGGAGACAGGGGCGGATCCAAGGCAAAGATCAGGGGTGGGAGAGGTGGCTACAGCAGGCTGGCTGCCCTTACCTGGTGACTGTCTCCAGGAACTGCAGAGACAGATGCTGGGCTAGGCTAGGTCCTGACTCTGCGGTAGGGCTGGGGAGGGGCTGGAGGGTGGAGAACAGCCCCTTGATGAGGTCACTTGTAGGGTGGGACCCCAGATCCCTTTCTGGGAAGGAAAGACAGTGTCATGAAAGCAGGAGCAATTCAGGTTAGACTATAGGAAGGGCAGACCGGGTGTGGTGGCTCACACCTGTAACCTGAGCACTTTGGGAGGCCCAGGCAGGTGGATCACGAGGTCAAGAGCTCGAGACCATCCTGGCCAACATGGTGAAACCCTGTTTCTACTAAAAATACAAAATTAGCCAGGTGTGGTGGCGTGTGCCTGTAATCCCAGCTACTTGGGAGGCTGAGGCAGGAGAATTGGTTGAACCCAGGAGGCAGAGGTTGCAGTGAGCCAGGATCACACCACTGCACTCCAGCCTGGGTGACAGAGCAAGACTCTGTCTCAAAAAAAAAAAAAAAAAAAAGGGCAGGCGATGGCAGATTAGGGAGAATGAGGTGCCTATTTGGGCTGCCTCTGAGGAGGGAAGGGAAAAGCCATACCACTCAGCCCCTCCATGGGAGAGGGGGCTGTCTCGTTAGAAAGCAGGTGAGGAAAAGAAAACAAACAAACAAACAAAAAAAGGTGTGGAAAAGGAAAAAAGAAGGCAGGGGAGGGAGATGGATGGGATGACCTTGGGAACGGGGTAGTCTAGGCCGGTAGCCATGGTTTGGAGGATTTGCAGCTGAAGGGGAAGCCCTGGGATATCTGAGGCTTGGGTGAGGCCGGCTCTGTGCCTCAGTTGTTCCTCTGTGAAATGGGGAGAATCTCCTTGGTCACTGCCTACCAAAGGGAGCCCGAAGACAAAGCGTCTCCTGACCTGATCACTGAAGATCAGGAAGGCTCCCTTATAAGTTCCTTCTGAAGTCCAAGGGAGCTGAGAGAAACTAGCTGCGATGCAGGCTGAGTGGAGGGGAGAGGGGAAACCTGCACCTTGTGGGGCCAGGGTGGTGCTTTAGGATGCCAGTAGATCAGCCGTCTCAACCCAAAGGCCCCCACAACAACTAGGGGGCATTCTGACCCTGCCCTCCCAGACATTCTGAGCTCCTGGATGAAGCCCCTCTCATCAGACCCCACTTCCCTAATTCTGTCTTTTTGCCCCAGTATCCCTCTGCAAGGCCCCTCAGCCCCTTCCTACTTCATTGCATGCCTTTTAATGGCGTGCAATGCACGTGCATGCACGCATTTCATTGCAAGAAAATAAGTGGAGTAGTCTAGCCCTTAGTGGCTATGAGAGAGAAAAGCCTACATGGCTGTGAGAACCCATCGAAGGCACCACATCCAGTTTAGGGGAGCCAGGCAGCAGGTAATGTGGACCCTAAGTTTCTTTCTTTCCTTTCTTTAAAAAAAAAAATATGGAGACCGAGCAAGGTGGCTCATGCTTGTAATCCCAGCACTTTGGGAGGTCGAGGTGGGTGGATCATGAGATGAGGAGTTTGAGACCAGGCTGGCCAATATGGTGAAACCCTGTCTGTAATAAAAATACAAAAATTAGGTGGGCATGGTGCGTGCCTGTAATCTCAGCTACTCAGGAGGCTGAGGCAGAATTGCCTGAACCTGGGAGGCAGAGGTTGCAGTGAGATCGTGCCACTGCACTCTAGCCTGGGCAACAGAGTAAGACTTCATCTCAGGGAGAAAAAATATATATATATATGTGTGTGTGTGTGTGTGTGTGTATGGAACGCTTCACAAATTTGCCTGTCATCCTTATGCAGGGACCCTGCTAATCTTCTCCGTATCATTCCAATTTTAGTACATGTGCTGCTGAAGCGAGCATGACACTAAGTCTTGAAGAGTAACTTGGCGTTTGCCAGGGAGCGTTATGGGAGATGGCACAGGCACAGGCGGTGGTGTGCTGGAGCCAGTCCAATAGGCTTGTGAGAGCCAAGTGTTCCATTTTCAGAAATTTTGCAGGCTGCTTGTTAAACATTGTCACCACTAAAAATTAAATTATATAAACATATAATTAAATTATTTTAAAAACAAAGGTAATACATAATCAAAACTCATTACTTCCTAATTATTACTATGTTTTATTGTTATAGGCTCTTCATGGTATTTACATCTGTTGTATCTTTAAGGTGGAGGGTCTGTATGATGATGTGCTCTGCTCATCTCGTCCCACCTCCTTGTTCAGTGACCACACAGTGGTATTTGGAAATAGGCCATCGGGGGAGTATTTGCATCGCTGAAATTGACAAACACTACAGATCAGGGCTTAACTGACTATTCTGTTGATTGCATGGACCAGAGGTTGACAAACTACAGCCTGCAGGCTAAATCCAGCCTGTGAGCTAAGAATAGTTTATGTGTGTGTGTGTGTGTGTGTGTGTGTATGTATATGTGTATGTGTGTCTGTATTTTTTTTTTTTTTTTTTTTTTTTTTTTTTTTTTTTAGAGACAGGCTTTTGCTCTGTCACCCAGGCTGGAGTGCAGTGTCATGATTATGGCCCACTGTAGCCTTGAACTCCTGGGCTCAAGTGATTCTCCTGGCTCAGTCTTCTAAGTAGCTGGGACTACAGGTGCGTGCCACCATCCTTGGCTAATTTTTGTTTTGTTTTGTAGAGACAGGGTCATGTTGCCCAGGTTGGTCTTGAACTCCTGGGCTCAAGGGGTCCTCCTGCCTCAGCCTCCCAAAGCCCTGGAATTACAGGCCTGGGCTACCATGTCTGGCCTATGAATGACTTACTTGTTGAATTTGATAGTAATGAAGCATTTGTTCATAGTTTGACTTTGTCAAACCCTATGAATTGCAACCATAGGTTGGCTGCAGATGTTAGAGTTGGCAAAAAGTCAGAAAAGCATTCTCTAGAGCATTTAACTTTGTAGAATTTACAACAAAGAGCACTGTATACTTTGGTATGATTTATTTGGTATATTATGTGCTATTTTACAGCTTTATACTATTACAACTTACAATAAATAGAGGGACATATCTATGCATGCAGTTTTTACAGACATCCAGTTGTTAAGCATTTTCCAGTACACCAGGGTACAGAGGGTTCTAGGCAGAGACAGCTGAGGGAAGTCGGGGTGTGCAAGGCAATGTGAGAGGGGCAGTGGAAGGCTGGAGCACTGGGCCTGGTGTGAAGGGCCTTGTGAGCCGGGCTAAGGAGCCACGGGGAGCCATGGACGGATGGCAAGGTGGCCCCATCGCATCAGTGGTTAGAAGGTCACATTGACTGCTGTGTGAAGATTGAATAGCTGGGGACAGACTATAAGGGAATGAATTAGTGGGGGGAGGGAGAATACTAGCAGCAAACTGTTAAGAGCTCTTATGATAGAGCAGGACTTCCCCTAAGCACTTCCTATATATTACTAACTCATTTAGAGTTCACAGCAACTTCATGTGGTGGGTGTTACCTCCTTTTCACAGATGAGGAAACTGAGGTACAGAGAGATAAAGCAACTAGCGAGCAGCAGAGCTGAGATTTAAGCCCAGGCAGTCTGGCTTCAGAGGTCATATCCTTCCTTTATTTGTTATTTTAATTTTTAGTACAGATGAGGTTTCACTGTGTTGCCTGGGCTGGTCTCAAACTCCTGAGTTCAAGTATTACACCCAGTCTTGGCCTCCCAAAGTGCTGGGATTACAGACATGAGCCACCATGCCCAGTACAGAACCCATATGCTTAACCACTATATGAAAAAAAAATTCAGCTTAGAAAGATAGAAAGTTGGCAAGAGTTAGTTTTCTTTCTTTCTTTCTTTCTTTTTTTCTTACTTTCTTTCCTTCCTTCCTTCCTTCCCTCCCTCCCTCCCCCCTCTCTCTCTTTCCTTCCTTTTCTCTTCTCTTCTCTTCTCTTCTCCTCTCTTCTCCTCTTCTCTTCTCTTCTCTTCTCTTCTCTTCTCTTCTCTTCTCTCTTCTCTCTTCTCTCTTCTCTTTTCCTTCCTTCCTTCCTTCTTATCTTTCTTTCTTTCTTATCTTTCTTTTTTTCTGGGACAGAGTTTCGTTCTTGTTGCTCAGGATGGAATGCAGTGGCACGATCTCGGCTCGCTGCAACCTCTGCCTCCCAGGTTCAAGTGATTCTCCTGCCTCAGCCTCCCAAGTAGCCGGGATTACAGGTGCCCACCACCATGCCCAGCTAATTTTTGTATTTTTAGTAGAGACGGTGTTTCACCATGTTGGCCGGGCTGGTCTCAAACTCCCGACCTCAAGTGATCTGCCCGCCTCAGCCTCCCAAATTGCTGGGATTACAAGTGTGAGCCACCATGCCTGGCTGAGTGACACATGTACAAAGGTGACCATGTGTTTACTGATATGTCTGGCACAGAGCAGGAGTTGAGGACATTCTTTAGACCCAGCAAGACTTGACTTGGTGGTTAAATGGGTGTGCTGTAAAGCAGAGAAGGAGCCAGGTGGGCTTTTTTTTTTTTTTTTTTTTTTGTCGGCCAGGCTGGAGTGCAGTGGTGCGATCTCGGCTCACTGCAACCTCCGCCTCCCAGGTTCACGCCATTCTCCTGCCTCAGCCTCCTGAGTAGCTGGGACTACAGGCACCCACCACCACGCCCGGCTAATTTTTTGTATTTTTAGTAGAGACGGGATTTCACAGTGTTAGCCAGGATGGTCTCGATCTCCTGACCTCGTGATCTGCCGGCCTCAGCCTCCCAAAGTGCTGGAATTACAGGCATGAGCCACTGCGCCTGGCCTCCAGGTGGACTTTTAACCAGCTTCCTTCATCTGGGGGACAACCAACTCACCTGGGCTACTCGGGTTTCCTGGTTTTCTGTCTATGTTTGTAGACTGCCCTTCTGTCCTCAGGGAGTTCCCAGACTTGGGGACAGACTCCTGAGCAGGAATACCGAGGTGAGAGGGGGCAGGAGGGGATGGAGCCCATCTGGGCCTAGAATGGGGCTCTCTGCTCAAGCGTGTGTGAGCTAAGAGGTGCAAAAGGTATGAATGATCAACAAGAAGGGGTTCCATGGGGGGCAGAGTTAGGAGTCTTGGGGTTTGGACAGAGGAGAGGAGAGGGATGGGTCCTGCTGCCACCCTGGTTTTTCCTTGAGGTATCTCTACAGAAGCAGAAGTCAGGCAGTATCCTTGAGGTGCAGAGATAGCTCAGCTGCAGATATATATTGTAAAGGAAAAGAGGTGCCTTTCTGGCATGAGTCCTGGCTGAGGGTATGGGGAGGAGGTAATAAGGGTGGAGGTAAGGGATTGGGGGGCACTGGAGGCTAGTGGTTGGGCGGGCCCCACGCGGGGTGTTGGTCCCTTGAGGCCACAGCTGTCAGCTTGTGGCTTCCTATCCTGCTAGCTCAGCAGGTCCCACAGGTTGGCAGGTGACTCACCCCTCACCCTCAAATGGTCCTCACTCTGAAAGGTGTAGGGGGGGATGCAGAATGTAGCACCTGTGTGTTCATCTATATGGGTGCAATGCTGTGTTACATTCCTGGGTCCAAGATGCGTACCCGTGTCTGACTGAGCATACACAGGGAGTCCCCAGGCACACAGCCCCCTAGACTGTGGGCCACAGGTGTGAAGGGGGCATGTGGCATGAGGCGGAGGCTGTGTGGATAAACACACAGCGCTTCCCAGAGCACATGCGCATGTGACAGGTGTCTTCCTGAAAAGAAGGATGGCAGCTTCAGGGCCTGTCGAGCCATGAGAAGGGGAAGTCTGAGAGGTGGGAAGGGCTCCCTAATGACAGCTCATCTTCCCCAAGAAGGACTTGGCTGGATCAGCTGGCAGAGCTGGGCACCCTAAGCCTGTGGTGACGGCAGCAGCTTCCCTAGCCTTATCCCTAAGCTCCCGGCTACAGGCCAGGGTGGTTCCACTGCCCTAACCCTGTGATGGCAGGTACACCCCACAGGCCACACAGGCAGGCCAGGAGCAGTGAGTGGCAGGTGGGCCCTCAGTCATTGCTTTCTCTTACTCCTCTGCACGCGGGAGGGTCATGAGGGTCCTGGGCGCATCTGGTCTGCAGGGCTGCGGGATGAGCGTGTCAGCGCCAGGTTGCCCATGCCCCTGGTTTGTGTGGCGCTGTATGCACACTCCATGACTTGGTGTGTTGGCCCCTGCCCCAGCACCTGGGGCCTAGTGCTGCCTTCCCATCATGCTCCATGATCTGAGAGATGCTTGAAGTGGGGCAAAGAGTCTGGACTAGGAGCCAGGAAGTTCTCACTTGTTGACTTTGGAGATGTCCCTTTACCATGTCTGGGTCTCAATTTGTAGAGGGGCAATAATCCCTGCGGGGTCACCTTACCAGGTTGCTGGGTAACAGATTCTCATGGAGGTGCATGGAAAGTCAGGAAAGCAAAGTCCTGGAGGCTTTCTGTGGGGGATGGTGGTGTCCCCTGTGTTGCTCAGTTGAAGGACTCGGGGCTGAAATCAGATAGCAGCTTCCAGAGAACTTGCATGGCTCCAAAGAGGGGTTCAGACCTCCTGGAGATGTGAAGCATTAGAGTTCTGGGGCTGAGCTTCCAAACAAACTTCAAAACAGTGATGTGACAGGCCAAGACCTGCCCTCAGTGAGGCTGGAAAAATCCTTCCACCCATCCCCGCCCCTAGGCCCCGACCCTGCTGCTGGAGTGAACAGCTATGAACTCCAGCCTGAGGCTGGGAACCAGCTCAGATCTTACCCTCTCTCTCATTTGCCTCCGTCCCCACTCCCAGCCTGCTGCCTCTCAGGTTCACACTTCCTGGCTCAGAGTTTCATCCTGAGGCTGTTGGCTCAGCCAGAACAAACAGAGACAGCACTAAAGTCAACAAAACCAGAGAGCAAGCAGCACAGGTGACGTGGAAAAGAAAACTTGGAAGCCACAACAAAGGCGTGTGGGTTGGGCTAGGTGGAGTCTGTGTCTCCCCTCTGAGCAGAACCCTGGGTCTAAAGTGGGCCCTGCCAGTCCCTTGAGGGGACTGGAGTTGGGGACACACGGGTGGCACCTCCAGTGGACTCAGGCTAAAGGAGTCAGCTTTGGGTGCCAGCAGGGGGTGCCAGAGCCAGTCTCATGGGTGCTGAAAACAGGATGAGGCTGGGAGTCTGGGGGTTAAGATTCCACTTCACCCACCCATCTCACTGAGGCCCTCGGCGATGCCTCAGCTGCTGTGAAAGGAGCGAGAGGCTCAACGTGCGTGGGGACGGGCAGGGCGGGAGTAGACAGGCTGGAACAGGAGGAGGGAGGAGCTCCCAGCTCTTTGCCCCACCCTAGGTGCTTCCCCCCCCCCCCTCGCCCAGGGCTCAAGGGCTTGGAGCCATGAATTCCCGGGGATGCCCAAGACACCCCCACAGGCAGAGACACCTGACAAACGATTTCTCTCCCATTCAGGGGAGGGAAAGCTCCATTCTCTCAACATTTATTGTGCATCTGCTATGTTCCCAGTGTAGGAGAAATCATCTGGGAATCAGATGGCCTCACCCGTCACGGGCTCAGCAGGCCATTTGTCCCCAGGAGGCGGCCTGCCCAAGGCCCTGTCATGCCTGGATCCCCCAGCCGCTCAGCAAGTCGGCTGCCTGTTAACTGGGCTAGCAATTGCAGGGTGCCTGGGGCAGCCCGGCGCCTAGACTGAGGGAGTGACCAAGGGTTCAAATCCAGAAAGCTAAGCCACTAGGCTGCAATGGCAGGGACTGGGAGACCAGATGCACCATTGGAGCAGCCAAAGAGGAAGGTGGATGTCCCTGAGCATCGCCCTTGCTGTCTGCGGAATGAGCACATTATACTCTACTCCCAGCACTTCTAGCTTGGCCCTGGCATCAGGCAAGAATCTGTTAGGGCAGGAGGTGTGGAGTACAGAGTTCCCCTCCCTCAAACGGGCTTCCTACCCACCACCCAGAGTGTTTACTCTACCAGGCTCTTGCCACACCCCCTGCCCACTCAGTCCATTCTCCCAACAGCCCTGCAAGGTAAGGATTACTATCTTCATTTTACAGATGAAGAAACCCAGTTAAATTTCTTGCTTTAAGTCACCCAATGCTGATTAAGAAGCTGAGCTGGATTCAAGTTCAGATCTGTTTGTCTAAAAAGCCTGAGCTAAACAACTCACCACCCAGGTGGGGCCCGGAGTAGGGAAACTTCAAACCAGCCTCAAACTCAGGCTCCTGGCCAGGAGGTCTCTGGTTTTTCCACTGCTCCTTCCGGCCACCACTTCAGTCTCTCCTTCCTCCTTCTCACCAGGCGTCACTTATCCTGACCCTCCTCCCTGCTCCGATTAACCTGGTACCTGAGTCTCTACCATTTTTAGACTCATTCTTTCCTGTGGGTTAGGAAATTGCTGCTTGGAGCTTTTCCTTTAAAATGCTTTATTGTGGAAAGATTATGAAATGGGTTTAGGTAGAAATCAAAGAATAAAAGCAGAAGGCGAAGGACAGATGGGGGGTGGGCAGAGGGGAATGTGACAATGGAGGGGTCAGGCTGTCACTCCCTGAAGCCACTGAGCAGTTCGCATCACTGAGCGTGGGCAGCTAGACATGACGTGCTTCCTGATGGGATGAAATAGGAAGCATGCAGCACCTCCGCAGAGGACAACTGCCCCAGCCCACATGCAAAACTGAACCTAAAAATCACACCAGGCAGGGCGCGGTGGCTCGTGCCTGTAATCCCAGCACTTTGGATGGCCAAGGTGGGTGGATTGCTTGAGCCCAGGAGTTCAAGACCAGCCTGGGCACATGGCGAGACCCCATCTCTACAAAACCCACAAAAATTAGCGTGGCATGGTGGCACGCACCTGTAGTCCCAGCTGAGAGAATCACTTGAACCCGGGAAGTCGAGGCTGCAGTGAGCAACATTCACGCCACTGCATTTCAGCCTGGGCAACAGAGCGAGACTGTCTCAAAAAAATAAACAAACCCGGGCCAGGCGTGGTGGCTCACGCCTGTAATCCCAGCACTTTGGGAGGCTGAGGCAGGCGGATCACAAGGTCAGGAGGTCGAGACCATCCTGGCTAACATGGTAAAACCCCGTCTCTACTAAACATACAAAAAAACTAGCCAGGCGTGGTGGCGGGCGCCTGTAATCCTAGCTACTCGGGAGGCTGAGGCAGGAGAGTGGCATGAACCTGGGAGGCAGAGCTTGCAGTGAGCCGAGATTGCACCACTGCACTCCAGCCTGGGTGACAGAGTGAGACTCTGTCTCAAAAGAATAAATAAATAAAATGAATATGTGCTGTCCCTGACACGTGGAGGGTGCAGACCCAAAAGAGAAGTAGATCCCTCAG
>NW_012120599.1:209864-217422 GCF_000951035.1 Colobus angolensis palliatus | reverse complement strand
TTGCAGTGAGCCGAGATTGCACCACTGCACTCCAGCCTGGGTGACAGAGTGAGACTCTGTCTCAAAAGAATAAATAAATAAAATGAATTAATAGAAAAAAAAAACCCATACATCATTAGAGGTTTTTTTTTTTTTGAGACTGAGTCTTGCTCTGCCACCCAGGCTGGAGTGCAGTGGCACAAGCTTGGCTCACTACAACTTCTACCTCCCAGGTTCAAGCAATTCTCGTGACTTAGCCTCCTGAGTAGCTGGGGCTACAGGCTTGCATCACTGAGCCCAGCTAATTTTTGTACATTTTAGTAGAGATGGGGTTTCACGATGTTGGCCAGGTTGGTCTCAAACTCCTGACCTCAGGTGATTACAGGAGTGAGCCACCACACCTGGCCACTTTTTTTTGTTTTTGAGATGGAGTCTTGCTCTGTTGCCCAGGCTGGAGTGCAGTGGTGCAATCTTCGCTCACTGCAATCTCTCCTGGGTTCAAGTGATTCTCCTGCCTCAGTTTCCCCAGTGGCTAGGACTACAAAGGTGTGTGCCACCATGCCCGGTTAATTTTTGTATTTTTAGTAGAGACGAGGTTTCATTATGTTGGCCAGGCTGGTCTCAAACTCCTGACCTCAGACGATCCGCCTGCCTTGGTTTCCCAAAGTGTTGGGATTGCAGGTGTGAGCCACTGCGCCCGGCCCAGAGCTGACTTCTCATGTATTTTCCTTTATTTCTTTCTCTCTTTTTTTTTTTTTCTTTTTTTGAGACAGGGACTTGCTCAATGGCACAAACATGGCTGACTGCAGCCTTGCCTTCCCAGGTTCAAGGGATCCTATTGCCTCAGGTTCCTGAGTAGCTGGGACTACAGGTGCATGCTACCATGCCCTGCCAATTTTTTTTTTTTTTTTGAGATGGAATCTTACTCTGTAGCCCAAGCTGGAGTGCAGTGGCACGATCTCGGCTCACTGCAAGCTCCGCCTCCTGGGTTTACCCCACTCTCCTGCCTCAGCCTCCAGAGTAGCTGGGACTACAGGCGCCCACCACCATGTCCGGCTAATTTTTTGTATTTTTAGTAGAGATGAGGTTTCACCTTGTTAACCAGGATGGTCTCGACCTCCTGACCTCGTGATCCACCCGCCTCGGCCTTCCAAAGTGCTGGGATTACAGGCGTGAGTCAACGTGCCTGGCAATTTTTGTATTTTTTGTAGAGATTGGGATTCTCCATGTTGCCCAGGCTGGCACTGAACTCCTGGGCTCTAACGATCTACCTGCCTTGGTCTTCCAAAGTGCTGGAAGTACAGGCGTGGGTCACTGTGCCCAGCCACTTACTCAAAGAAATACAGGGGATGAAGGAAAAGCTAAATGATACTACAAAGAAAAAACACAGACAAATCTAGAATGTGGGACTTTTATAGGACCACATTTATTCAACAAGTCAATGACATGCAAAAATAATGATGGAGAAAGGAGAATTCCTCTTGTTTAAGAGAACATTTAACCCAATGTAATGTATGACTTTGTTTGGATTCTGATGCAAACAACCAACAAATCAATGCAAAAAGACATTTTGAAACAATTGCAAGTATTTGATCATTCTATGGAATTGTATATTTTGTCAGGTATGGTACTGATTATTTAAGAAAATGTTCCTGGCCGGGCGCGGTGGCTCAAGCCTGTAATCCCAGCACTTTGGGAGGCCGAGATGGGCGGATCACGAGGTCAGGAGATCGAGACCATCCTGGCTAACACCGTGAAACCCCGCCTCTACTAAAAAATACAAAAAACTAGCCGGGCGTGGTGGCGGGTGCCTGTAGTCCCAGGTACTCGGGAGGCTGAGGCAGGAGAATGGCGTGAACCCGGGAGGCGGAGCTTGCAGTGAGCTGAGATCCGGCCACTGCACTCCAGCCTGGGCGACAGAGCAAGACTCCGTCTCAAAAAAAAAAGAAAAGAAAACAGGCAGTTTGAGACCAGCCTGACCAACACAGTGAAACCCCATCTCTACTAAAAATACAAAAATTAGCCAGGCCTGGTGGTGGGTGCCTGTAATTCCAGCTACTTGGAAGGCTGAGGCACAAGAATCTCTTGAACCCGCGAGGCGGAGGTTGCGGTGAGCCGAGATTGCTCCATTGCACTCCAGCCTGGGCAACAGAGCAAGACTCTGTCTCAAAAAGGAAAAAAAAAATTGCTGTAAAATGGAGAATGGGTGAGGGTGATGCAGGGGAGGTGAGCCCCAAAGTGGGGCTTGGCCTGTGAGGGTTCTCGGCTTTGCCTCTCAAGGGCAGTGCAGAGAGAAGTAGAAGAAAACAGCTTTACTGAAGCAGCAGTGTTAGAGCTCCAGGACTGCTTCTGCACAGCAGGGCTATACATAGGCAGAGAGCAGCAGCCCGGGGCAGTTTTGCAATT
The DNA here is from genome assembly GCF_000951035.1 of Colobus angolensis palliatus. Taxonomy (NCBI): domain Eukaryota; kingdom Metazoa; phylum Chordata; class Mammalia; order Primates; family Cercopithecidae; genus Colobus; species Colobus angolensis. The sequence goes on along the minus strand of NW_012120599.1, from coordinate 215,037 downwards.
ATATTTATACCCACTTTTAATTGTATGCAGACTAAGGGGCGAATTATGCAGAAATTTCTAGGGAAGGGGTGGTAACTTTGGGGCCATTGGGTCATTGCCATGGAAAGGGGTGATAACTCCCAGGTGTTGGCATGGCAATGATAAATTGACATGGCACATTGGGGGCCATGTCTGATTGGAAAGTTGCCTCCAGCCCTGTTTTAGCTAGTCCTCAATCTGGTCCGGTGTCCGAGCACCACCTCTGGAGTCCAGTCCTGCTTCTTACCTCAAAGGGGAGACCCGTGAAGAGGCTCTTGGAGATGGGATAGATTTGGGGCTGACTGAAGGGGCCACGAGAGAGGGAATAGGTGAGTGACTCCTGGAGGGAAAGCTTCAGAGATGTGGTGGGGTGGAGCATTCCTTGGGCCAGGCCCTTGGGAAGGGGGCAGATTGTGGGGAAGTGAGGCTGGGTTGGGGCAGGTAAAGGTAAATGTGCTTGTTACACATATGAGATAACAAGAGAGGAGGCTGGATCACTTGTTCTTGAGCTCTGAGCTGGAGATAGAGGCTGGGGAGGTGGCAGCATTTGCGTGGGGGAAGAGGATGTGAGAGACATGCAGGGCCGCCTTCTCCATGATGCACAGGAGGCACAAGACCCATGAGAATGTTGAATCTAAGGGCCCACAAAATGTTCAGTTTGCATCAAAATAAGAAAAAGAAGAACTTGTAGGCTGAAGAAAATGTTTTAATATTAATATATCAGGGCTGGCATGGTGGCTCACACCTGTAATTCCAGTTATTTGGGAGGCCAAGGTGGGTGGATTGCTTGAGCTCAGGAGTTTGAGACTAGCCTGGGCAACATGGAGAAACTCCATCTTTACAAAAAATATGAAAATTAGCCAGATGTGGTGGCGGGTGCCTGTAATCCCAGCTACTTGGGAGGCTGAGGCAGGAGAATCGCTTGAGCCCAGGAAGTGGAGGTTGCAGTAAGCTGAGATCATGCCATTGTACTCCAGTCTGGGTGACGGGAGTGAAATCCTGTCTAAAAAAAAAAAAAAAAAAAATTAATATGCTTGTCTTTATACCAATAGTTGTAAAATATAATTAATTATTACTATTATTATTATTTGCTGGAAGGGGCCCAAAAGGACAAAAATGCCAAGGGCACATATATCCAAAAGAATGGAAAGCATTGAGAGCTAAATGATAAGAACTTGTGAACACACAGTAGGAAACTACAGACATTGGGGTCTTCTTGAGGGTGAGAGGAGGGAGAGGAGCAGAAAAGATAACTTGGGTACTGGGCTTAATACCTGGGTGATGTAATAATCTGTACAACAAACCCCCATGACATGTGTTTACTATATATCAGACCTTCATGTGTGCCTTCAAACCTAAAATTTAATAAAAACAATTGAAAACGGGATCTCAAAAAGATAACTGTACACCCATATTCATATCAGCACTATTCACAATAGCCAAAAGAGGGAGCAACTCAAGTGCAAGGATAGCTGAATGGGTAAACAAAATGTGGTACATTCATACAATGGAATATTGTTCAGCCTTAAAAAGAAGGAAATTAGCTGGGCGTGGGGCGGGCACCTGTAATCGCAGCTACTTGGGAGACTGAGGCAGGAGAATCGCCTGAATCCAGGAGGCAGAGGTTTCAGTGAGCCAAGATTATGCCATTGCACTCCAGCCTGGGTGACAAGAGCAAAGCTCCATCTAAAAAAAAAAAAAAAGGAAGGAAATTCTGACACGTTACATGGAGGGAGCTTGGAGAACATTATGCTAAGTGAACTAAGCCAGGCACAGATAGACACACAGTGTATGGTTTCACTCATATAAAGTATCTAGAGTAGTCAAACTCATAGAGACAGAAAGTAGAATGGTGGTCGCCAGGAGTAGGAGAAAGGGAATTGAGGAGTTGTTTAATGGGTATAGAGTTTATTTTGCAAGATGACAAAGTTCTGGACATTGTACAACAATGTGAATATACTTTCTGCTATTGAACTCTACGCTAAAAATTAGTTAAGATTGGGCCAGGTACGGTGGCTCATGCCTGTAATCCCAGCACTCTGGGAGGCCAAGGCAGGTGGATCACGAGGTCAGGAGTTTGAGACCAGCCTGACCAACATGGTGAAGCCCTGTCTCCACTAAAAATACAAAAATGAGCCGGGTGTAGTGGGGCACGCCTGTAGTCCCAGCTACTCGGGAAGCTGAGGCAGGAGAATCGCCTGAACCTGGAAGGTGGAGGTTGTAGTGAGCCGAGATCGAACCACTGCACTCCAGCCTAGACGACAGGGCAAGACTCAAAAAAACAAAACAAAAACAAAACAAAACAAAACAAAAAGTTAAGACCCCCCGCCAAAAAAAATAGTTCAGATCACTAAGTTTATGCTGTATTTTTTACCACACACATACACACCCACACAGATGCCAGGCTGGGCGCGGTGGCTCACATCTGTGATCCAGCACTCTAGGAAGCCAAGGTGAAAGGATGGCTTGAGCCCAGGAGTTTGAGAATAACCTAGGCAACAAAGTGAGACCTCATCTCTACAAAAAGAATACAAAAAATAGTTTGGCATCATGGTGTGCGCCTATAGTCCCAGCTACTCAGTGAGAGGAAGCTGATGTGAGAGGACTGCCCAAGCCCAGAGTTTGAGGCTGCACTGAGCCAAATTCTCACCACTGCACTCCAGCCTGGGTGACAGAGTGAGACCCTGTCTCTAGAAAAAAACTGCCGAGTGCCTATGAAAGTCCTAATGTGCCCCTAGGGTGGAGAGGAGACCACCCAGAGATGGAGCCTGAGGGAGGTGGAGGCAGAGGGGCTATGCTGTGGGAAAAGCCTCAGCAGTGAGCGTCTCCCTCCATCCATGCTCCAGCCTTCTCTCTCCCATTCAGGGAAGCACTGGGGCATCCTCTAGCTGGGCTAGGAGCCAGGACACCTGGGTTTGACTCACGCTAGCCCTTGGGCTGTCCCAAAGGCAGAAGACACAGTGTCTGCTCACCCAGCCCAGCCTGGCCCAGCCTGCACCGCAGGGACCAGTGCAGGTGTGGGAGGGTTCTCCATCAACCCAGGGAGAGGCCCAGCAACCAGGGAGGTGCCACTCTCCGTGGGGTCCACATGTCCCACCAAGCCTTCCTGGCTGAAGTTTAATGCCTATGGGTGCCGGTACCCTAGACCCTGACCACACAGATCTCTGCACAGGCCCTTGGTGCAATCACTGTGTTCCTGGAAAGCTGCCAATTGAATCCCATCTTCCCATTAGCTCACCTGGACATTGCAAAGCTGCTTTCCTGCTGAAGGGAGGGGCTCGCTGTGAGCATTTCCTAGGGTCTTTGCTTCCTGTTTGTCCTTAAGGGGACAACTATGCATAGAGAGGCCTCAGGATTTGGGCAGAGATGAGGGAGTGGGGAGGGTCTTTCAGGGAACGGCTGGCCTTGGCCCACGTGGAGGCAAGCAAGGAGGCTGTCCCATCAGGGAGTCCCCAGCGTGAGTGGGGAGACTGGGCAGTCACACTACACTGGGGCTGCCTCCTTTCTCTGGCTGAGCAGGAGAGTGGAGAGAGTGCAGCTTGCCTCGGGGAAACTGAGATGGGCTCCCTGCCCACCCTAATCCCCCTGTTCCGGACCCACAGCCACTGACCAGATCAGATAGGGCACGTTCCTGCATCGAGCTGCCCACTTACTGGGACCGTGCTGACGCAGGCAAGGAAATATTAACCCGGCAGAATGGTTGCATGTTCACGTGTGCGCAACTCGCGGAGTGTGTGTGTGTGTGTGTGTGTGTGTGTGTGTGTGTGTGTCTCACTACAGAGAGGCTTCCGCGTGCAAGATCAGACATATAAGCAGATGCATGTGTGCGCACATACACACACACACACCCACACACCTGTCCATCCACACAGGCACACGCTCACATATAGGTATATACAAAGACACAAATGCTTTCACACATGCAAATTTCTTCAGTGTTGTCTCCCTGGCTGCTTCCGTTAATAAGACCCCTTTTCCTTCAGGAAGCCTTCCCTGACAGCTCCAGCTCATACTAGAAAGTGACAAGCCTGAGCTCAATCCTTGGTTTCAGGCAGCTTAATATAGGCTCTTTTAGGATGGAGTAGGCCTAGGTTGGAATTCTGGGTTCTTGACTTCAGGGGATCTTTGCCCTTGGACAAGTGGCTATGCCTGATCCTGTCTGCCTTGGTCTCCATCTGCCCTGTCCTGAAAGCCCATGGATGACTCCGAGAAGGATGAGAGCGTGGGCGGGGGGCGGGGGGGGGTGGAGGGGGAGTTCTGGTAATTGGTGGGTGTGAGAGTTAAAGACCTTCCTGGGTCCTACCTGTGCCCTTGCCCCTCCCCAGCCTCGCCACCTAGTAGGGGAGCCCTGGTCTCCTTGGGGTGAGCCAGAGCCCTGGTCTGGGTGTTCTAGTTCTAGGTGATCTTGGGCAAGTTGTTACCTTGCTCTGAATCTATTTTCCTACCCGAAAAATGAGTTTGGAAGGAGACACTTACCTGGGTGGGGCTTAAGTGTCTTTTCTTTTTGGGACATTCTGAGAACCTTCATGGCTTCAGATGATTTGAGAGAGACCAGGGCTCCTTGACGGACCTACCCTGCCCTCCTACCCCCACCCCTGCGCCTGGAGCCAGAGCGGCTCCTTCCTTACTTGTTTACACCATGGGCTCCTGAGTTATGCAAAGGATTCCGTGGCTCGAAAGAGTCAGAAAAACCACAAGTGTAAAACAATGTGATGAAAAGCAGTTTTTGTGATAAGTTAATCCAATGGCATATTGATTGAAACAAATAATTTAATCAAAATGTTTATTTTGTGTGTGTGTATCAACACTTTGGGGAACATTTGAGGGCAGTTTTTAGCATCTTTAGTCATTTTTGTTTCTTCATTCTGATATTTTAAAATTTCAATTTTCATTTTCATTCTTCATTGAGTTTCAGCCAATTGTGTTTATCCCATCCTGTTCATAATAGAGAAGAGTTGGGTCCGTTTAAAATTGGAGACAATCTAAACACCCATCAGTAGAAGGATTCCGCATGATATAATCTCCATCAGGTGGAATGCTGTACAACAGGCATGAGGTGGACATGGACCTACTGGCACAGAAAGATATTCTTAATAAACATTTGAATGAAAAAAGTATTTTAGGCAGGGCGCAGTGGCTCATGCCTGTAATCCCA
>NW_012120599.1:191883-209526 GCF_000951035.1 Colobus angolensis palliatus | reverse complement strand
AAAAAAAAAAAGAAAAAAGAAAAAAGTATTTTATTTTATTTTTATTTGCATTTATTTATTTTGAGACAGAGAGTCTCACTCTGTCACTCAGGCTGGAGTGCAGTGGCGCCATCTCAGCTCACTGCAACCTCTGCCTCCTGGGTTCAAGTAATTCTCCTGTCTCAGCCTCCTGACATAGCTGGGATTACAGGTGCCTGCCACCATACCTGGCTAATTTTTGTATTTTTAGTAGAGGTGGGGTTTCACCATGTTGGCCAGGCTGTTCTCAAACTCCTGACTTCAGGTGATCCACCAACCTCAGCCTCCCAAAGTGTTGGGATTACAAGAGTGAGCCAATGCGCCCGGCTATATTTTTATTTGCTAAAAATAAAATCGTGTGTGTGTGTGTGTGTGTGTGTGTGAGTGAGTCCTGGACAGTCACAGTTTAAGCATCAAGAGGGCCTGAGGTTAGACTAAAGGTATACCGGGTATAAGATTGTGTCAAATATTGTTTCTTTGAAATTCAAATTTAACTGGGCATCATATTTTATCTGCTAACTCTACTCAAGCCCATCCTGTGAAGAAAGGACCCCAGGTGTTCCCTCTGCCCCACCCCCATCTTCACTGGCTCAGAGACCCCTTGCAAGCTCTGTGCAGACTAACATGCTTCACAGCTCTGACCCAAACTCCCACCTTGGTGGCCCCTTTAGCTGCCTCTCTTCTCTCTGCAGTTGAACTTTCTGCCTCCTCAGCCTCAGCTTCTTCAGCGCTGTTGCCACCCTCTATCCCCACCAGCTCATCCAGGCAGCTGTATGCAAACACCTGCCTGGCCAGCCCCTCCCATCACCCAACTCTGGGGCAACGGCCCCCTACTGGCTCCTGTCAGTCTCTGGGCAGCCCCGTGTCTGGGTTTCCAGCTCCTTCCCCACCCACTCCTTCATCATCCCTGTTCCCCAGAATCCTGACCCTGGCCCCTGCCTCACTCCCTGTGCTTCTTGGGCAGCCCCAGCGACTCTAGTGCTGAAGCCCAGGGGCTGATATCTCCTCTTCTCTTTCTCCAGCTAGACCCCTCTCCCGAGCGCAGGCCCAACTGTGCCTCTCCCTGCTGGATGCCCTGGGACCTCGGGGATCTCAGGTTGACCCCATTGCTCTTCTCTTTATTAAGAACCCTTTGAAGGCTCCTCAGGCCCTTGGGTTAAAGTCTGAACTCCTTGGCCTGGCCGACAAAGCCCTTCATGGTCTATCCCTGCCCATTTCCGCAGCCCTCTGCAAGTCACTCACAGCTCCCAGGTTTTCTCACAATCCCATCAAGCTTCAAATGCCACGGTGCCCTTCCTCCCCCTGCTCGTTTTGGAAAACTCAGTTCCCACGTCACCTCTTCCGGAAGACCCTTGTCCCCTCGAGCTTGGGCTAGCCCTGTCTGTATTCCTTCCAGTTTATCTGGTGTGCCCTAGGTCACCTGCTGCTTACCTGTCTCTGCCATGAGACAGATGGGACTGTGTCTTCTCCACCTCTCAGTCCCCAGGGTCAAGTCCTGTAAATGAGCTTAGGGTCTGATCTGCGACCCCAGCATGGATCCCAATTCCCTCCCTCACCAACCTGACACCAGTCCAGTTCAACTCTGCTCAAGTGCTGACCTCATCCAAGACCCCAGATCCACTTTGAACATGACCTCGTCCCGGCCCTGGGAGCACACATGGGAAAGGAATAAAGGCAGGGCTCTCCCATTTCCAGGCGTGCACCCCTCCCTTCCTGAGGAAGAGAGACTGAGTCTCAAGCCCACGTAGAATCTGCAGAGGGAGGCCGGGCGCAGTGGCTCACACCCTATAATCCTAGCACTTTGGGAGGCCAAGGCGGGTGAATTACCTGAGGTCAGGAGTTCGAGACCAGTCTGACCAACATGGTGACACTCCGTCTTTACTAAAAACACAAAAAACATTAGCTAGACTTGGTGGCGCATGCCTGTAATCCCAACTACTTGTGAGGCTGAGGCAGGAGAATCACTTGAACCCACGAGGTAGAGATTGCGGTGAGACAAGATCGTGCCACTGCACTCCAGCCTGGGTGGAGCAGGCATCTGTCTCAAAAAAAAAAAAATCTGCAGAGGGAAGTCAGTGCCTTACAGAGGGCTTCTGACTAGGAAGCCCCAGGACTGCGGCCGACCCCTTCCTCTCCCTGCCTCACCCCTGCAGAAGGACCTGCAGAAAAAGCTGGAAGGGGTGGCAGGGTGTGTGGGGGGCTATGCAGGTTCCAGACCTGGTCTTTGGCACCCTCTACAGGACAGTTCCATTCCCACACCTGGGCTTTGGACAACTGAATCCTATGCCTTTTCCCACCCATGGAGCCTGGCCCCAGAAGTTCTCAGGACTTACCCACCGTCCACCATACCACACAGCAAGTGTCCTCAGAGTCTGCAGACCAGAAACACCTCCCTCGTGTCTCAGCACTGGGCCACCTGCTGAAACCCCGAACTGCCTGCCCCATTGTTTGAGACCTAGTCAGGCCCTGGCTCCAAAAGTCCTCTTGGACTGCCGCTGGTCCCCAGGGTCTCTCCTGACCGCACCTCGGTCCTGGAGCTCCCGTGCTGCTGAGCCCCGAGCCCCACGCCCTGATCCAGCTCTGGCTCCTTCACAGGGGCCCTGCAGACCTTTCCTAAGGGAGGTGTTTTCCTGAGGACAGGGTCTAGGTTTCCACCTGCTCCTCAGACTAGGGGCCCTCAGAGGGCCAGGCCTGGGCTTCTGCCTCCTCCCTCAGGCTTGTGTTTCTCTGCAAATATGGCTTGTGTGTCCTCCTTCCTCTCAGACTGGGGACCCTGAGGACTGGGCCTGAGTCTCCCTTTCCCCCTTCAGAATGGGGCTCCCTGAGGACTGATCCACGGCCTCCCCGCATCCCCTCCACCTGGCTGTTGATCTCCAACACTTCCACCTCCAGTCCTATTCTGCACAGCTCTTCCCAACGCTGGGGGCTCAAAGGCCTCTGCAGCCTTCCCCAGGGCTGGGGCTTGGGGAGGGCTTCCTCAGGCGCTGCCCCAGAGTCAGGCTGCACATTGGCTTGGAGGACAGGCCTTTCCTCTGGGACTGTGAGGCCCAGAGTGCCCACCCCGATCTCCACCTCTGACCTCACAAACGGCTGCTTCAGAACTCGGTCTCCATGGCACCGCTGGCCAGATGACGGATGTTATTTTGGGCAGTGCATCTGGACTTGGCTCAAGTGGCACCAGCCAAACCCTAGCCTTACTGACCTCTCCCCTAGAGGAGCAGGAGCAGTGCTTGAGGCTGCCCTGGGAGGGCTGAGAGGCAGGCTCTGGACTGGGAACACAGGGATAGCCGAGCCCCAGCTGGGGGTGGAAGCTGAGCCAGGGACTGTCTTGGAGGAACAAGATCAAGATGCACTTTAACTGAGAAGCCCCCAAAGCAGAGGCTGAGAATCAGAAGGCATTTCAGCAGAGTGAGTGGGGCTCCAGGCAGGGTGGATGGGGCAGCCTCCTCAGTGCCCAGATCTGGAAGGGCCATTCCCTTGGTACCACACAGGGAGGAGGTGACTGTGGGATTGTTTGGGGAAGGAGCTTGGCTGGGAGTGGAAGGCCTGGCTTTCTGGCTCTGGTGCAGTCCTGTGTTGCTGTGTGACGCAGGCACACACACCCTCTCTCTGAGCCTCAGTTTCCTTACCTGTAAGTTGGTTGTTGGGAGGACCAGCGGTAGAGCAGAGATGGCAGGGATGCGCTGGGCTGGGCTGTCAGCAGACCATGGGGGTGGGACAAGGAGAGAGCTGAAGACCACCGGCAGTGGACCACCACGGGAAGAGTGCAGGCCAGAGATGGGTCAGCTGCCGGCTTGCTGGAGTTGTTCCTCCCGCAGAGTCCCCTCCTGCGGGGCTAGAGCTGGGGCTGGAGGGTTTCTGCAGTCAGGGCTGGGGATAAGAGTCTGTGCTGCAGCTAGAGGGAACTGGGTTAGAGAATGAGGAGGACAGACAGGGTGAGGGGACTTGGGGCTACCTTCATGCTGTCAGTTAGAGAGAAAGATAGGAGTACAAAGGGGAATTTTTAGGCAAGGTGCAGGGGTGAAATGAGTTTTTCAGAGCCTCATCCTGTGTGTTCACCCTCTGTGTGTGTGTGCGCGCGCGTGCGTGCATGTGTGTTTGTGCAGGTCCTGGACAGTCACAGTTTAAGTTAGCAGCAAGTGTGCTTGAGGTTAAATGTATAGCACGCAAATACGAGGCTGGAGCCACTGAGCAGAGGCTGAGGGCATCTCCACAGTCCAAAGCCGGGCTGCAGACAGGGAAGGTCTGGAGGAGCGCTGGAGGGTCTGGCCTGGGGTTGGGGTCCTGGGGCCAGCATGGGTGGGTGGGGCTCCAGGGCGTCGCCTCATTGGCTGAGCACTGCTCCTCCCTCCCTGTTGCTTGGCTGGGTTAAGGGAGTGGCACTAGTAGGAGCTGCCCCCGGGCTTCTCCCCTGGGGACCAAGGTCTGATAGAAGTGTGGGGCCAAGTTCTGTGTGCTCCAGCCATGGTGACGTCTCTTTGGCTCCTCAGCATCTACAAATCTGAAAGACAAAACATGGTTCAAACATCCAGGCACAGGCGGTAAGTACCCAACCCTCTTCTCCCACTCTAGCCCCCGTCCTCCACCCAGCCCACTTCAGTGCCCTTACTGCTCCACCCTCAACCTCTTCCTTGGGGTAGCTATCCCCCCTCTACCTCCTCCTCCCCACCCACCCACTCACCCCTGAGGTCCCAGAAGAAGAGCGTCTTCCACCTGTTGCCTGGGCTGGGTCCTAGGGTGAGGGGAGGCTCAGAAAGACTTGAATGAGGGTCAAGGCATGCAGCTGGCCTTCTACTCAACCGAACTCAGCACCTCTCACCCTCTCAGGCTCCGTTGTCTTTGGGGTGAACAAGAACCAGTCCTTGCAATGGCCAAGGCCCTGCCTGTGTAGTCCTTGTTAGCTCTCTGGCCTCCCCGCTCCAGCCCCCTGCTTTCCCTCCTCCAGCCACACTGAGCCATACTGAGTTTCTTTTCTGTTTTTTTTTGTTGTTGTTGTTTGTTTGTTTGTTTGTTTTTTGAGATGGAGTCTCGCTCTGCCGCCCAGGCTGGAGTGCAGTGGCGCGATCTCGGCTCACTGCAAGCTCCGCCTCCTGGGTTCACGCCATTCTCCTGCCTCAGCCTCCCTAGTAGCTGGGACTACAGGCGCCCGCCACCGCACCCGGCTAATTTTTTGTATTTTTAGTAGAGACGGGGTTTCACCGTGGTCTCGATCTCCTGACCTTGTGATCCGCCCGCCTTGGCCTCCCAAAGTGCTGGGATTACAGGCGTGAGCCACCGCGCCTGGCCTGTTTTTTTTTTTTAGACAGAATCCAACTCTGTCCCCCAGGCTGGAGTGCAATGGCACCATCTTGGCTCACTGCAACCTCCGCATCCCCAGGTTCAAGCGATTCTCTTGCCTCAGCCTCCTGAGGAGCTGGGATTACAAGATTATAGGCACATACTACCACGCCCAGCTAATTTTTTTTTTTTTTTTTTTTGTATTTTTAGTAGAAATGGGGTTTTGCCATGTTGGCCAGGCTGCTGCTGTTGAACTCCTGACCTCGGGTGATCCACCCGCCTCGGTCTCCCAAAAGGTTGGGATTACAGGCGTGAGCCACTACACCCGACCTCACACTGACTTTCTTTGCTTTCTTCAAATATCCTGGGAGTCCTCTGGTGACTATTCCCTCCACCTGAGAGGCTTTCTGCAGTTAATATACAGCCCACTCTCATCTCCTTCATGGCTTTGCTCCAATGCCACCTTCTCAACAAGGATTACTCTGACTGCCCTATTTGAAATCACACCCCATCTCCAACCCCTGCACTCCCAATTCCCCTCTCCTTGCTCTGTTTTTTCCATAGGGGCTGGTACCTTCTCTTATACAAATGTACTTGCTTATCACCCTTCATTGCTGTCAGCTCCACACGAGCAGGGATATTGGCCTGTTGTACACTTGGACGGAGAGAACGAATAATGCCCCTCTGTTGACATCACTGCCTCCAGCCTATGTCTCTCTCCAGGGCTTTAGATCCTGTTTCTAGAGACCCACTGGTGTCTCACAGGCAACTCAGCTCCTAGATGGAAACGGTCTCCTCTGCCCCCTGCAAGTTCACTCCTCCTGTGCTCTTGGCTCAGTCAGGGGTCCCCTTCTCCTCAGTTGCTCAAGCCAGAAGTCCAGGTCATATCCTTGATACTTCCCTCTCCCTCGTGTCTCATATCCAGTCACCAATCTCCTAAAATATCTCGAATGTGCACAGCTTCCACCATTCTTTCTACCACCACCCTACTCCCCCATGGCCATGTCAGGCCACCATCCGCCCATTCTTCGAAACTGCCTTCAGGCCTCACCTCCCATGCCTCCCCTGAGCTCCCCCAGTCCCAGGCTGCTTCTCTCTGGTAGTGTTGCCATTACCCATCTCTTCTATTAAACAGAGTGACCCAAGGGTGGAGAGTGGGTTTTAACTTTGTATTCCTGGTGCTTGACTCATAAGTAGGTGCTCAACAAAAAAAAATTTTTTTTTCTTTTTTGAGACGGAGTCTTGCTCTGTTGCCCAGACTGGAATGCAGTGGTGCGAGCTTGGCTTACTGCAACTTCTGCTTCTTGGGTTCAAGTGATTCTCATGTCTCAGCCCCCCCTAGCTGGGATTACAGGCGCCTGCCACCAAGCCGAGCTAATTTTTTTGTTTTATTTTTAGTGGAAATGGGGTTTTGCCATGTTGGCCAGGCTGGTTTTGAACTCCTGACCTCAAGTGAGCCACCTGCCTCGGCCTCCCAAAGTGTTGGGATTACAGGCGTGAGCCACCATGCCTGGACAACAAATGTTTGTTGAATGAAGAAACGTTGGTTAGCAGATTGAATTGTTGGCTTGTGGTTAGTTGGATAGTTTATGGTTGACTGGTTGATTAGATAATTAAATGAGTTAATAGCTGGTTAACAGGATAATCAGTTAGTTGGTTTTTGATAGATTAGTCAAAGGGTTAGTAAGCCACCGGGCATGGTGGCTCACACCTGAATTCCCAGCACCTTGGGAGGCTGAGGTGGGAGGATTGCTTGAGTCCAGGAGTTTGGGACCAGCTTGGGCAACATAGCAAAACCCCATCTCTACAAAAAATAGAAAAAAGATAGCCGGGCACGGTGGCGTGCTCCTGTAGTCCCCGCTACTTGGGAGGCTGAGGTGGCAGGATCGCTTGAACCCTGGGAAGTCCAGGCTGCAGTGAGCTGGGACTGTGCCACTGCACTCCAGCCTGGGCGACAGAGTGAGACCCTGTCTCAAAAAAAGAAAGAAAAAGAAAACAAACAAGCGTTAGTGAGTTGTTAGCTATTTAGTTCCTTGGTTAGCAGATTACTTAGGGGATCTGGTTGGCTGTCAGTTCCTTGCTTTGTAGGCTGGCTTTCTTGGGCCCCTCTTCTTAGTCTGTTACCCTCTCCTTGGGCTCTCTCTGTGTCCATGGCTCAGAGGACCATCTGTGATTTGCTGACCTCCAAATGTGTCTGTAAGTGAGACCACATGACCAGCTGCCTCCTCACTGGCCATCCCACCCAGGTGGCCAGCGGGCTTCTCACACTCAGCATGTCCAAAAAGGGCCTCCTCGTCCGTTCTCCCGCAGCTTCTCTGCTGCGCCCCACACTAGTCATTCCGCTGCCCTAGCCAGGACCCGAGGGCGTCGCTGAGCTGCCCCGTTCCCTTCCCTCTCTAACCGAACACCAATCCTGTCAGCTTGACTTTGCTCTTGTGGCCATTGACACTGCCATCTCTGTGGCGCAGGCTGCCACCACTTCTCCACTCGTCTGTGGAGAAGCTGATGCTCACCCTGCCTTAACTACACTTCCTCCATCCTGGCCTCCACAGGGGAGGCAGCTCTCCTGCTGAAATCCTCCAGTTGGCCCATGGCCCTCTGGTAGAGTTCAGACTCCCGAATGTGGGCCATAGGGCCTTCTGCCACCTGGCCCTGGCCCCTCTCTGCCCATCTTATGCCACCTCCACTCCTCTGTGGCCAGCCCATTCCTGCACATTAGATGCTGCCTTAGCTGCAGGCCTTTGCACATGGCAGTCCTATGCCCAGAATGATCCCTGCCTCCCTGGAGGCTCCTTTACCTGCCAGCCTTCTTTTCCTGACCTAGATTTCCCTTTCTCTGGGAGCATCCTACCCCCTCCTCTAGGCCATTCACTTCCTCCACATGCCCCATGGTGCCCCTCTTCCAGCTGGGGCAGTGCTCATCACACTGCACAGTAATTGCTCAATCAATTGCTTTTCTTCCCATGGACTGGGATCGTACCAGTGTCCTTTACTGCAGCGCCTGAACATTCTAGGCGTAGTAGATTCAAGAAATCTTGAGTTCATTGGCTGGTTGGTGGTTATCTGTTGCTTACTGTGTCTTGCCTGCTGTGTGGTGATGAGGAAGGAGTCAGGCTTCCAGGATTCTCTTGGTGTTCTTGGCTTTCTGCTCTGTCCACTTCTCTTCCCTCTTCTGTGGTTGCCTCCAGCACGGGAGCTGGGGTGAGATGGGGGCCAGTGAGGGTCACCTCACCCTGCTAGGGAGAGCAGCAGCATTCCTCAGGACTCCTAAATTCCCCTGGCCTCACAGCAGCAAAAAGTAAGCAGAGGGAATGAGAGATGTCCAGGCATGGAATAAAACATCTTCCGCTTTTCAGCTGAGACCCTCTGTTCACCCATCCCAGTCCTTGCTCTATTCCTTGCCCTAGAGAAACAAAACCAGGGATGAATAGATGGAGGGGGATGCAGAGCTGCGTGGATAATCCACTGGTCCCCACCCAGCTCCAGCTCCCATGCAGCATCGTATAGGGGTCTCATTATCCCCTGGCCAGCCTCCTCAGCCCTGAAGAAGAGACCTTGCCAAGGCAAGCAGCAACCCAAAGATAGTCCTAGGAAGGTGCCAGAGAAGCAGGGGAGAGGTGGACAGAGCAGGAAACCCCAGAACACCAAGGAATCCTGGAAGCCTGACTCCTTTCTCATCAGCACACGGCAGGCAACGACCAGCCAATGAACCAAAGATTTATTGAATCTACTATGCCTACTGTGTTCAGGCACTGCAGTGAAGGAAACTGGTAGATCCCAGCCCTTAGGAAGAAAAACAGTTAATTAATTAAGCTTTTTTTTTTTTTTTTTTTTTTTTTGAGACAGAGTCTCGTTCTGTCACCCATGCTGGAGTGATTTCAGCTCACCGCAACCTCTGCCTTCCAGGCTCAAGCAACCTTCCCACCTCAGCCTCCCCAGTAGCTGGAACCACAGGCATGCACCACCACACCTGACTAATTTTTTTTTTTTTTGTAGAGATAAGGTTTTGTCATGCTGCCCAGGCTGGTCTTGAACTCCTGGGCTCAAGCGATCAGCTTGCCTCAGCTAGTGCTGGGATTACAGGCGTGAGCCACTGTGCCTGGCCTAATTGAGCAATTACCTTGCAGTGTGATGAGCATTGCCTCAGCTGAAAGAGTGGGCACCATGGGGCATGTGGAGGAAGTGAATGGCCTAGAGGAAGGGGTAGGCAACTCTCCCAGAGAAAGGGAAATTTAGGTCAAGAAACGAAGGCTGGCAGGTAAAGGAGCCTCTGGGGACACAGGGGACCATTCTGAGCATAGGACTGGCATGTGCAAAGGCCTGCAGCTAAGGCAGTACGTGATGTGCAAGGATGGGCTGGCCAGAAGAGTTGAGGGGCTGGTGTCAGCTTCTGGGCATGCAGACAGTGAGATAGCAGAGTGACTAGTCCAAACAAGCACTAAGGCCACACTTAGAGGTATCTGTATCCCTCTTCTTCCCCCCGACTTTTTTTCTTTTTTTGAAACGGAGTCTCGCTCTTGTTGCCTAGGCTGGAGTACAGTGGTGAGATCTTGGCTCACCGCAATCTCCGCCTCCCGTGTTCAAGCGATTCTCCTGCCTCAGCCTCTGAAGTAGCTGGGATTACAGGCATGTGGTTTCTCCATGTTGGTCAGGCTGGTCTCGAACTCCCCACCTCAGGTGATCTGCCCACCTTGGCATCCCAAAGTGCTGGGATTATAGGCATGAGCCACTGGGCCCGGCCCCTCTTCTTCCTCTTTATCCTCCATCCCCACCCCATCACCTTCCCCAAACTCCAGTCCTATACCTCTCCCTGTACGCAGATTTGGGACCTGTTAGTCACTGTTTCATCTACCTGTCCATCTAACTGTGCACTTCACTAAATATATATTAAGTGCCAAGCACTTTGGGAAGCTTTGAGGATCTAGTTGAGAGTAAGACAGATTCCCCAGTTTTCACTCATTCAACAAATATTTATTGTATATCTACTATGGCCTGGCATTGTGCTAGGCACTGAAGATACACCAGGAAGTAAGATCCAGTCCTTCCTTTTCTCCCTCCCTCTCTCTTGGTCATTCATTCATTCACTCACTCTCTCACAGACCTCTGTTTGCACTGACCTGGTTGTAGAACCTGGTGCATTTTGCTGACCCCTTCATCTTTGACAGAACCTGGCACATGTTTCAGCGCTCAGTGCTGTTTATAGAGCTCGGCAGCAGACTTGGTCACACCTCATGCTGTTTGTAGAGTGCCTCACTGTTGCCAGGCCCTGGCCTGTGATTCCAAAGTTCTGGCTCTAGCAGATAGGCAGACAGACAGATGGATAGACAGAGACAACTGAGCTCCACTTTCCAGTCTGCTCTCTCCTACCCTGCTTTTTCCCAGAGACTTGTTGGCATCGTGGATCGCACTTTCAGCTCCCCACCTGCCCTCCTGCAAAGTGGCTTCATTAGTGTGCCATTTTTACTGGTCCAGTCCCAACTAGAAGGAGCATGGCCTGACCGTCTACCCCAGTTCCTCTCCATGTCCCCATGGCTCTCAAGTGTCTCCAATTCCAGCTGTCCCAGCTGCCCTGGGCAAGAGGAGGTGTGTGTGGTGAAGCTGCTGGGTTACCCATTAACTCAGTTGTGAGTTGAAGAGCTGATGGGCAGCAGGCAGACTTGAGTCTCCTTTCTGTCCGTGGGCTCGGGTCACTGTCTCAGGTCCACCCGTGGCTCCAAAATGGTCTTGTGGTCCGTGATAGCAAAGATCCAGAACACACTGCAGAAGAAGATGGTGCAAGAGTTCCTGGCTGAGTTCATGAGCACGTATGTCATGATGGTGAGTGGGTGGGCAGCACGAAGTGGGTGGGGCTCCGCCAGGGCCGTCCATGACCCCCTCCCCATGCTGACCCCATAAGTCACATTGTCCATTCCTTGCCTCTGAGCTGGGAGCCAGGGGAAGCAGCAGAGGAAAGTAAAGAGGTGGGGGGCCTTTCTCATCAAGTCTTTTTGGACAGAAAGGGCTCATAATATGTGGTGGTCGAATGAAACCATGCACTGGGATATCCGGGGCATGGCTGGAAATGGGGAGAAGGAAAACCCAGGGTGAAGAGATTGAAGAGGCCCAGGTGCAGTGGTTCATGCCTGTAATCCCAGCACTTTGGAAGGCTGAGGCAGGTGGATCACCTGAGGTCAGGAGTTTGAAACCTGCCTGGCCAAAATGGTGAAACCCCATCTCTACTAAAAATACAAAAATTAGCTGGGCATGGTGGTGGATGCCTGTAATCTCAGCTATTCAGAGGCTGAGGCAAGTCCCTTCCAGAGACTTGAACCTGGAAGGCGGAGGTTGGAGTGAGCTGAAATCACATCATTGCACTCCAGCCTGGGCGACAGGAGCGAAATTCTGTCTCAAAAAAAAAAAGAAAGAAAGAAAGAAAGAGAGATATTGGCCAGGCGTGGTGGCTCAAGCCTGTAATCCCAGCACTTTGGGAGACTGAGATGGGCGGATCACGAGGTCAGGAGATCGAGACCATCCTGGCTAACATGGTGAAACCCCATCTCTACTAAAAATACAAAAATTAGCTGGGCATGGTGGTGGATGCCTGTAATCTCAGCTATTCAGAGGCTGAGGCAAGTCCCTTCCAGAGACTTGAACCTGGAAGGCGGAGGTTGGAGTGAGCTGAAATCACATCATTGCACTCCAGCCTGGGCGACAGAGCGAGACTCCATCTCAAAAAAAAAGAAAAAAAAGAGAGATATTGAAGAGAAACTTGATTAGGCTCTGAGAATGAATCCAGAGGGCACTGGGCGATGTTGAAGGCTGGCAAGCAGGGGAGTGACATGATCAGATTTGGATTTTAAAGGTAATTTTGGGTGCAGTGTGGGGCAAAAGCAAGACAGGCAAGGCTGGCAAGAGGGAACCAGTTAAGAGGCTGTTTTTGATCTGGGACAGAGAGAGGGTGATGACTGGTCTGGGGTTGGAGAAGAAAGCACGTGTTTGAGAGGGCTGTGGAAGATGGAACTGGGGAGACTCTGCCAGCAGAAGATGTGGGCAAAGCGCTGATGAGCTGTTCTGGAGCACAGGGCAGCACAGGGTGAGAGGCGAGATGCCCGTAGGGAAATCCAGGGATAGTTAAACACAGGCAAGGGGCTGGAGCTCAGGAGAGGCTTGGTCTGGAAGGAAAAAGTTGAAGTTCATCACAACACAGGTGGTGATTGTCAACATTGTCCAGAGAGAGTGTACAGAAAGAGAAAAGGATGGTTTGAGGACAGAGGCCTGAGGAATGAAGAGGTGCACGCAAAGGAGCCTGAGAAGGAATGGTCAGAGAGGTGGGAGGAGACCCAGAGCAGACTGCATGACAGAGGGGGGCAGTGGTTCCACCAGGAGGAAGCTGTCAGCAGATGGGCCACGCAAGGTGAGCACTGGCAAGAGGCCTTAGGGTTTGGCAATGTGGAGGCTGCTGGTAACCTTGACAAGGGCTCTTCTTTAGTGTGTGACTGAGACAGAATCCAGACTGCAGGCGGGATGTGAGGTTGCTCCCTCTCCACCTGCTTCAGCCCTGCCACTTACCCCAGTGAGCCTCTGCCCTTAACACGACTGTAGCCATGTTTATTGCATCTTATGCAGGGTCCAGGTCTAGAAAAAGAAGGGGCAGCCTCTGGGAAGGGAAGCAAAGGCAGCCAGGTGCATGCTAGAGGAAGGTGGGGTTAGAGAGAATGTTTGTGTGTGTGGTAGGGCCCATGGAACTCAAGGGAGAGAGGAAATTGGAACACCAGGGTTCTTAGCCTGACCCTGCCACTGAGTCACCAGTTGGCCTTGGGCAGGTCTCTCCCTGGCTTAAAGCCTGACTTCTCACTTATATTGTGTAGAATTAGGCCTTCATGGGCTTTGGAGCTGTGTTTGAATCCTAGCTCTGTTATCTTCTAGCTGTGTGACCATCCACAAGTATCTCAACTGTTCACAAATTTACCTTTCTTGTTTTTGAGACAGGGTCTCACTCTGTCTCCTAGGCTGGAGTGCAGTGGCACAATCTCGGCTCACTGCAGCCTCCACCTCCCATACTCAAGTGACTCTCTTGCCTCAGCCTCCTGAGTAGCTGGGACTACAGGCGCGTACCACTGTGATCAGCTAATTTTTCTATTTTTAGTAGAGATGGGGTTTCAGCCTGGGTTGGCCAGACTGGTCTCGAACTCCTGAATTCAGGTGACCTGCCTGCCTCAGCCTCCCAAAGTGCTGGGATTGCTGGCATGAGTCACCTCGCCCGGCCCACAGCTTTAGCTTCCTTATTGGTTAACAGGAACACTAACATCAAGCTGGTGGACTTGTGTGAAGAATGCCAAGTCTCAGCACGCAGTACACATGTGGTACCCATGTATTGGTCTCTTGTTATTAGGACAGGTGCTCTCAGCTGCTCTCTCCTCTCTGCCTCTGGCCCTCCCCTGCTCCTCTCTTACCTCCCCACCTGCTTTGGCTTCTGAGCTGTGAGGACAGCAGCTGGATCCTGTCCCTCCTTAATCCAGGGCAAAGTAATTCACTTATCACAAGACATTCCAGTCCCAGGAGGGCTGTTAACCCTTGGAACCTTGGAGGCAGGAGGGTGCGTCCCCTGAGAGCTGTTAGGGAAAAGGCACCGCCCACATGCTTGATACCTGCCCATATCTGTGTTTCTCTTCCTTTTATTGAGATTTTCATTGAGCACCTAATGCATCCTGGGCTCTGTGATGGGAAGCACCTTACGTGAAGCATCTTCCCAAATCCTCGCAATAGCCCTATGAAGTAGGTACTATTATTATCCCAGTTTCACAGATGGGAAAACTGAGCCTCCTTGAGACTAAGCCTCTTGCCCAAGGTCACACTTTAAGTCAAGATTAAATCCAGTGCAGTCTAATATCATAGTCTTTTTTTTTTTTTTTTTTGAGATACAGTCTTGCTTTGTCATAGTGGTGTGATCTCGGCTCACTGCAACCTCCACCTCCGGGGTTCAAGTGATTCTTGTGCCTCAGCCTCTGGAGTAGCTGGAATTACAGGTGCATGCCTCCATGCCCAGCCAATTTTTGTATTTTTAGGAGAGACGAGGTTTCACCATGTTGTCAAGGCTGGTCTTGAACTCCTGACCTCAAGTGATCCTCCCGCCTCGGCCACCCAAAGTGCTGAGATTACAGGCATGAGTCACCGTGCCTGGCCTAATATCACAGTCTTGACCCTTAACTTCTATGCTCTGTCCCTTAGCTTAAATATGGCCAGCTTTTAAAGACTCTGGCTTGTTGATGCTCCCCCAGCCAGGGTAAGGTCATTTTCAGGTAGTTCAAGACGCCTCTCTCGGCCTGTTTCCCCATCTATAGAGTGGGAGAAAAATTCTTGCTGTGCAGATTTGCTGTGAGAATTGAAGACAGTAGCACTTGTAAAAGAACTTTGTGAGGTGTAAGCCTATATTGGACATTGTGTTGTTGCTATTTTTAGTTGCCAGGCTGTGCCAAGAAGTGAGGCTTTTTTTTTTTTTTTTTAAATATATATATAGGAATTGCAGTGAGTCACCAGGGTGAAGGTTTTGCCAAAAAGCTAGTGTGACCTTGGCCCCATTTACTGCAGCCAGGACAAGGGAAGTGGACTGATCCATGTTGCAGCTTCTAGGGGTGTTGCCCTTGGAGCTGGGCTCCTGGCTGTCGGGGAGACTTGGATGGGCTGGGTCACATTCACTGATCAGGGAGAGGAGGGGCTGGAGCCATCCGGGCCCTGGAAAACCAGCCGTACACGTGAGCCATGGGGCAAGGGTTGTAGATCACATGCTACAGGGGCCAAGAGAGCAGCAACTCAGGGCGGTGGGGACTTTGGCTGGCTGCTGAGTGCCAATCTGTGCAAGGCTGTAGCTGCTGCCACTCCAGCTGACTGTTGCCATGGAGGGTGGAATGTAGGCCAGTGTTGCCTGAGCTGCTCATTTTTCAAGAGAGACGGAAACTTCTGTTCTTCAAAACCAAGTTATCTAAACAAAACCTGTGCGCTGGATGAATTAGGGCATGAGTTGCCAGTTGGCAACCCTGACACAGGGAATCATGTGGGGTTCATTCGCTCACCCAGTTTTTTTTTTTTTTTTTGAGATGGAGTCTCACCCTGTTGCCCAGGCTGGAGTGTAGTGGCGCGATCTCGGCTCACTGCTCTGCCTCTTGGGTTCAAGTGATTCTCCTGCCTCAGCCTCCCGAGTAGCTGGGATTACAGGTGTGTGCCACCACGCCTGGCTAATTTTTTGTATCTTTAGTAGAGATGGGGTTTCACTATGTTGGCCAGGCAGGTCTCAAACTCCTGACCTCATGATCTGCCTGCCTCGGCCTCCCAAAGTGCTGGGATTACAGGCGTGAGCCACCACGCCTGGCCTATGCTCATCCAGTATTTTTAGCACATGGTATTGGAGTGGGGAAAAGGCCATGGGGCCCCCCCTGTTTTCAGACCCTCCATGCCTGCTCCAGTCCCTCTACCTCCTTAACCCGCCAACCTGTCAACCTGTCCTGGCCTCACTCCCCACTGCACCCACATCTGTTCCTGTCCTCTCCTGCTATACGTTACCCTGGATCCAAAGCCAGCCCAGCTCAGGGTTCCCCTGCTTCTGTCCTGGGGCTTCTGAGGGACCCAGTGGGCCCTGCTCAACTGCCTCTCCCCCACCATATCTGGGCTATTTCACATGTTCTCAGACTTCCCCAAATCTGCTCTGTACTCTGATTTTATTTATTTATTTTTTATTTTTTCTTAAATAAGCAAATGGCTTGATCTGCTGCTTGACAGGTAAAATAATCAACACTTCCTGTGGTGTTCAGCTCACTCTCTTGTCCCTCTCACCACCAGACCCATTAACAACCCATGTATTCACATACCACCCTGTGGCTGGGGCGCGGTCCTCTCCTTCCTGGAGGACCCCTCCACTTCTGCACCAATCCAGCTGTCCAGCCTACTCAGGTACTTCACTCTGTCCTTTTATTCTCTCCTTTATCTTCAGCCTGTCCCTCTCTCAGCCTATAAACATACCGAAGTTTCTCCACTGAAAACAACACAAAACGAAACCTCCCTCCCTTCACCCTGTCAGCCCCTTTGTGGATCCTGTTCTCTCTCCCCTGCTCCTCAGACGAGTTCTCAAAGAGGAGTCTACACTGGTGCCTTTCAACTCTTTGCTGCCAGCTCCTCACCTCTCCAGCTCTGGAACCGGGCTTCTGCCTCCACAGCTGGATGACGCAGTGCTCACCATGTTCCTAATGACTGCTGGATTGTCACATTCAAAAGCATGCTTTCTAGGCCTGTACGCACTTGACCTAGAAGCTCCATGCGACAGTGTGGACTGCACCTTCCTTGGGAAACTCTGTTTCTCCTCGACATCCATGGCACATTCTCTCTCTGTTCCTCTCCCATTTCAACACCTGCTTCACAGTTGAGGTTTCCAGCATCCACTCATGAGCGTGATGTGTGGCTCTAGGGGCAGCCCCAGCTACCTTTTGTTTTTGTTTTTTTTTGGTAAGGAGTCTTGCTCTGTCATCCAGGCTGGAGTGCAGTCGCTCGATCTTGGCTGACTGCAACCTCCGCCTCCCGGGTTCAAGCAATTCTCCTGTCTCAGCCTTCTGAGTAGCTGGGATTACAGGCAAGTGCCACCACGCCTGGCTAATTTTTGTATTATTAGTAGAGACGGGGTTTTGTCATGCTGGTCTTGAATTCCTGACCCAAAGTGATTCGTCCACCTCGGCCTCCCAAAGTGCTGGGATTGCAGGCGTGAGCCACCGTGCCTGGCCTGGTCTGCCTTCTTACCCTGTACCCTCTCCTGGCGCCTTCTCCACTGACGGCTTTGACTTCGGCCCTCATGTCCACAATTCTCTAGGTTTTCTCTTTCATCAACGCTAGAACAAAGCTCTCCAGGGGAAATACAATACAAGCCATCTATAAAATTTAAATTTTTCTAGTATCCATATTAAAAAGGTAAAAGGCAACAGGTGAAATTAATTTTAATAACCCATATATCCAAAATCCTATTTCAAGATGTAGTCAGTGTAAAATTATTAGGATATTCTGGCCAGGCATAGTGGCTCACACCTGTAATCCCAGCACTCTGGGAGGCTGAGGTGAGAGGATTACTTGAGGCCAGAAGCTCGAGACCAGCCTGGGCAACATAGTGAAACCTCATCTCTACACAAAATAAATTGAAAGGCCGGGCGCGGTGGCTCATGCCTGTAATCCCAGCACTTTGGGAGGCTGAGGTGGGTGGATCACGAGGTCAGGATATCGAGACCATCCTGGCTAACACGGTGAAACCCCGTCTCTACTAAAACTACAAAAAATTAGTTGGGCGTAGTGGCAGGTGCCTATAGTCCCAGCTGCTCGGGAGGCTGAGGCAGGAGA
>NW_012120599.1:164698-191573 GCF_000951035.1 Colobus angolensis palliatus | reverse complement strand
AGACTCTGTTTAAAAAAAAAAAAAAAAAATTGGCTGGGTGCCGTGGCACATGCCCATAGTCCCAACTACTTGGGAGGCTGAAGTGGGAGGATCATTTGAACCCAGGAGATGGAGGGTGCAATGAGCCCTGGTCATGGCACTGCACTCCAGCCTGGGTGATAGAACAAAACTCTGTCTCAAAAATCAAACAAACAAACAAAACAGAGGCACGAGAAAGTAAGGCATGCGTGGAGCAGCGCAGTTGTTTGGTTTGAGGCCATCTGGCATAGGTAACTGCCTGGATTTAGTCCTGGCTCACCATGTACAGGCTGTGTGACCTTGGACAAGCCATTCAAGTTCTCTAAGCTTCAGGTTACTCAGCTGTCAAGTGAGGGAGAATAATAGTACCTAACTCATAACACTGGCGTGTCAGGGTTAAAGGAGGTGATCAGTGTAACTTGCTGGCATGTAGGCGGTGCTCAATAAATGGTTACTATTATTTAGTAGCAATACTATTGCTGAATAGAAAGAATATTGGGGTAGATATGAAACAGGCAGAAAGGATGAAATTATGCAGGGTCTTAAATGGTGGCCTACTGAGTTTGGACTTCATCCTAGAAGTGGAGGGGAGCCAGTGAGTGAGCCCAGGGAAGATGCAATGGGGTTTTTGTTAGGAAGGTCACTCTGGCTGCAAGGAGGAGGCTGGGTGAGGTTTGGGGAGCATGTAAGCAGAGCTGATTGGGTGTTGGGGAGGATAGCAAGGAAGCTCCCATTTGCAACATCTGAGTTTCTGGCTCTGCCAACGGGGATGGGGGAACATAGAGCGAGGAGCAGGTGTGCTGTGAGATGGCGAACCTTCAACAGAACCTGAGACGCCCGTGGAACACCAGGAGCGTTCCAGTGGGGATTTGCAAATAGGGATCTGGCCTCCCAGCGGAGATGACGGAAATTTTACTGCATCAAGCATAGCTGAAGCTGTCGATGTGGTAAAACCATGCCTGAAAAGACCTTTGGAAAATCAGGAGGTTGCTGGAGCCCTTGGAGAGAGCTTTGGTGTCTGTGACATGTGGAAGTGGAAGCCAGATTGACGAGGGGGTGCGAGGGAGAGGGTGAAGCAGCTGGACAGCGTGTTCTCTCATGCAGCGTGTGACTGAAACAGGGAGGGGGCGACCAGGAGCCCACAGGTGGAGAAGGACGCTGGGCAGGGGTGGGATAGTTTGCCGGGAAGGATGAGACTCCAGTCTGTGGAAGCCGATCAATGGGAGGATGGAAGGTACTGGGGAGATGGAGGCCTCTGCAGAGGGAGAGGATAGCACAGAGCTAGGGCTGAAGGGAACAGTGGCTCTAGACTGAGGCTAATGGGACTGAAGGTACACCCCTTCCCCTGTGAAGGCGGCATCATCTGAGGAGCCGTGAGGGATGGGCAAGCAGCAGAAGCTTGGGAATGCTGCCTGGGGTCAGTGGAAATGAAGCTGAGGGCAAGACAGTTAGGACCCCACTGTTCCAGCATTGTGGAGGTTGGGGCGGAGGGTGCGTGCGTGTGTGTGTGTGTGTGTGTGTGTATGCAGGGAGGGGTTCCTGGCAGAGTCAGGCATGGATGGATTTGGAGGTCCCTTTTTTTTTTTTTTTGAGACGGAATCTCGCTCTGTCACCCCAGGCTGGAGTGCAGTGGCCGGATCTCAGCTCACTGCAAGCTCCGCCTCCTGGGTTCACGCCATTCTCCTGCCTCAGCCTCCCGAGTAGCTGGGACTACAGGCGCCTGCCACCTCGCCTAGCTAGTTTTTTTGTATTTTTTAGTGGAGACGGGGTTTCACCGTGTTAGCCAGAATGGTCTCAATCTCCTGACCTCGTGATCCGCCCGTCTTGGCCTCCCAAAGTGCTGGGATTACAGGCTTGAGCCACCGCGCCCGGCCTGGAGGTCCCTTAAAGAAACTTCCTTCAGGCCAGCCTGAAGTGTGAGGGACTCTGAGAGGGTGCAATCCATGTCAGCCATCCCCTCCTCGCAGCCCTGCCTTACCCCAAAACTTCAGGTGGGCCTGGGGCTGAGGTGCTTGGATGTCTGTCGTAAGAGCTCCTGACTGCCGCTCCACCTGGCCAGTGGCTCAGGTCTGAGAGGCCTCAGCAGGGGCAAGGAGAGGAGGCAGTAAGGAGGGAAGGCTCTGGAGGAAGAGGGTGTGGCAGAGGATTTTCGAGGCAATGCCAGAGAGGCCCAGGGCATGGGGGTGGGGAGCTAGAACTGAGCTCTGAGCCCTCCTCTGAGGTTGGGGCTTCTGGGCAGGCAGCCCCCTTAGAGGCCCTCCCTTGTAGGTGTTCGGCCTTGGTTCCGTGGCCCATATGGTTCTAAATCAAAAATATGGGAGCTACCTTGGTGTCAACTTGGGTTTTGGCTTCGGAGTCACCATGGGAGTGCACGTGGCAGGCCACATCTCTGGTGAGTGAGCGCAGCCCCTGCCGGACCGGGCAAGATGAGGTGTCCCCAATAGGCTCTTTCCTGCCTGCTTCAGCCCCTTCGCCGGCACAGCCAGTGCCTCAGCCTGGCCACTGGGCAGGAGGAAGTCTCCTCTGAACCCCGTGCCTGTGACGTGTCTGCCCCAGATTCTTCCCGGGTCCCCCTGACCCACCATTTTCATTGGCTGGGTCGTCTTAGGCAAGTCATCACCTTCTCTGTTCCTCAGTTTCCTTAACAGTGAAACAAAGACCATGGCCCCGGCCTCACTGGGTGGTCACATGACAGAGAGCTCTGTCACGGAGCACACTCTTACACACACTAGCCATCGTTGTTCTCAATACTGTTTGTCACTGTTGTTTGTTTTGCTCTCCCTCCCTGACACACTTGCCTGCTGCCCGCAGGGGCCCACATGAACGCAGCTGTGACCTTCGCTAACTGTGCACTGGGCCGCGTGCCCTGGAGGAAGTTTCCGGTCTATGTGCTGGGGCAGTTCCTGGGCTCCTTCCTGGCAGCTGCCACCATCTACACCCTCTTCTACAGTGAGTGGCCTGCCCAGGTGTCCGCCTCTGGCCTCAGTCGCCTCCTATGAAATATGGGCAGATTGGACCTCAGTGTCCTGATTAGTAAAAACAGCTGGGAGAAAAAAGCCTTGGAGCTCCCCCACCCTCTAACCTATAACCTCATTTCTGGGACGCTGGTGGGGCTTAGCTGGGGTCAGGTTCACACGACAGTCTGTGTCTCCACAGCGGCCATTCTCCACTTTTCGGGTGGACAGCTGATGGTGACCGGTCCCGTCGCTACAGCTGGCATTTTTGCCACCTACCTTCCTGATCACATGACATTGTGGCGGGGCTTCCTGAATGAGGTCAGTGGTCCGGGATGAGTACCCCTCCCCCTGCCCTCCACCCCTGAGGACGGAGCCAGCAGGGAGCCCCTCCGGATAGACAGGACAAAAACTCTGGATGGAGACTGTACCGAGACGTGTCTCTGCTGGTGGGCTTGGATCTGGGGCACTGCCGAGGTCCTGTGGCTTGGGGAGCGGCCCAGGTGAGCTGCGACAGCATCTGCTCCTCAGGCGTGGCTGACCGGGATGCTCCAGCTGTGTCTCTTCGCCATCACGGACCAGGAGAACAACCCAGCACTGCCAGGAACACAGGCGCTGGTGATAGGCATCCTCGTGGTCATCATTGGGGTGTCCCTCGGTATGAACACAGGATATGCCATCAACCCGTCCCGGGACCTGCCCCCTCGCGTCTTCACCTTCATTGCTGGCTGGGGCAAACAGGTCTTCAGGTACTGCCCCTAGGGGCCCAGGCCCATTCCTTCGAGTTTTTCTGTGGTTCCCCTGTGTGTTTAGGGGTGGTGGGTGTTGTGAGGGGCAGCGCAGTAGGGTCCTGCTGAACCCCCAGGTGGCCTGGGGAGCAGGAGTGAGTCCCAACATTTCCCCAGGCCAGTACAGATACAGATCCTGCATCTGCACTGGGTGTCAACCCTGTCCCTGAATTGGGCTGAGGCTGACCAGGGCCCCGGGTTGGGGGTGTTTACTGGGGTAGCCTGGGGATGACTCCTCTGCTCAACCTGTCATAGGCCAAGGTGGATGAGGGTGCTGTCCTGGGCATCAGCCCGCTCAGCAGGCCTCTGCCTCTTGCCTGCAGCGAAGGGGAGAACTGGTGGTGGGTGCCAGTGGTGGCACCACTTCTGGGTGCCTGTCTAGGTGGCATCATCTACCTGGTCTTCATTGGCTCCACCATCCCACGGGAACCCCTGAAATTGGAGGACTCTGTGGCATACGAAGACCACGGGATAACCGTATTGCCCAAGATGGGATCTCATGAACCCACGATCTCTCCCCTCACCCCCGTCTCCGTGAGCCCTGCCATCAGATCTTCAGTCCACCCTGCCCCGCCCTTACATGAATCCATGGCCCTAGAGCACTTCTAAGTAGAGATTATTTGTGATCCCATCCCTTCCCCAATAAAGCAAGGCTTGTCCCACAGCAGTAGCCCCACTTCCTGGGGGCCTCGTGTGGTCAGGCTTCCCTCCTGGGTTCTTCCAGGAGCTCTAGGGCTGTGTCTTAGCCCAAGGTGTAGAGGTGAGGCGCCTTGAGTCTTTCACGCCCTGGGAACCGGGGTGCCCCAGGGGGAGAATGGGGAAGAGCTGACCTGTGCCCTCAGTAGGAACAGGGTGAGACGAAAGAATGACAGAAACAGAATGAGGGATTTTCAGGCACAGGGGAAGAAAGGGCTGTTTTGGGGAAAGGACCGCAGCTGGCTGGTGGGGGGCCGGCTTTGGAAATACTTTGAAGGGATCCTGGGATTGGACTCTAGACTCTCCCCTGGTTCTTCCTTTCCCCGAGTTCTGGCCAGTTCTTAGACCAGACAAGGCAAGGCCCAAGAATGTGGATCAGAATTTTTTAGCCTTTTTTTCATTAGTGCCTTCCCTAGTAGTCTTCTAGATTTTTTTTCTCAATCACATGAAATTTTAATATCACAGATATACTATATATCTGTTTATGTTCTGTATATGTTCTGTGCTTTATACATAAAAAAGAGTAAGATTTTTTTTTCACCTCTCAAGAATCAGTTTTAATTCCCTTGAGAATGCTTGTTATAGATTAAAGGCTGGTAAGGGGTTGGGCTCCTCTTTCTTCTTCCTGGTGCCAGAGTGCTCCCACATGAAGGAACTGGAAAGGAAGATGCAAAGAGGGAAATCCTTACAACACATGAAGACACAGGAAGAAGCCTCATAAGGCCCCAAGAGCCCCAGGGAAGCAGCCGCAGAGGCTGGATGGGGATGGGGGGCCAGGATCTGCTGACCCTGGGGCCAGGCAGGAGTCACTCTGCTGCCTGGGGCTCAGAAGGCAGCATCACATCACCCATGGTTCCTGTCATTGCTCATGCATTTTGCCTTTCAATAATTATTGTGCACCTACTGTGTGCAGGCCCTGCCTGGACACTGGGGATGTGCAGTGGGTGCGCTGTGCTCTGCCTTTGAGGGTTGCAGTTTAATGGGGAACAGGTAATTATAAGGAAGAAGGTGAGTGCAGAGTGGGAGGCTTGGAGGCTGTGGGGCTCGGGGTGGGGTAACTCACATCCAGCCTCTGGGTCAAGGCCAGGAGGCTTCCCAGGAGGAGACAGAGCAAGGTATGGTGGTGGGGGGTGTCCTTTTTGGGGCTGGGAGCTGCACTTGACAGTTTGAGGGGATGGGCAGAGGAAGCTGGGCTTCGTTCTGGAGGTGGGGGACATGGTGAGGTGAGGTTTAGAAAGCACACCTGAGCCGCAGTGTGTAGGATGCTGGAAATGGTGGAGACGGGCCTGCGAAGACTGCTGGGAAGCGATGAGCCAGGAGCAGCAGCTGGGCACCTAATAATGGGTCGGCACTGTGGACGTGGAGACGAGAGACGGGATTGATCAATACCCGAGAAGAACAATGTGCAGGACTTGGGCTCCATTTGGATGGTGTGGGTGAGGGAGAGGGAGGAGTCAGAAAAGGCTTCCAGTTTCCAGCTTGGGCCTGGGGATTGGAGATGTCCCCACTGAGAGTAGGACACAAGTGAGGAAATGGTTTGGAGAGGAAGATGATAAGTTACATCACGGACGTGCTGAGTCCGAGTTGCCTATGGGACTTGGAATGGGGGGTGGCAAAAGGTGTGTGATCTTGAGCAAGATATTCAACCCTTCTGGGCCTTGGTCTTCTCATCTGTAAAATGACGATAAGAATATTACCTCCCATTTGTGTTGCTGTGAAAATTAAACGCACTACCACATGTAAAATGTTGAGAATCGTTTCTGACTCAGAGTAAGTGCTCAATAAACACAGTTATGCCTTTTATATGGTCTGGAGCTCAGAAGTAGAAGATGGGGGTTCGTGAAGTTATGGGTCTGTGGATGTAGCTAGAGTGTGGATTAATGACAGGAGGGTCAGGGGGCACTGCACAACGCAGGTGGTCAAGAGACGCTGGACACAACCCAAAAGTCCATCCACAGGGGAACAGATACATACACGGCTGTGCAGTTGCACATAATAGAATCCTCTATAATAGCGAAAATTAAGGCACAACAGACACCTGCAACAACACAGAAAAATTCTGGAGGCATAAAAAGTAATAACAGTAGCTGGGCGTAGTGGTTCATGCCTGTAATCCCAACACTTTGGGTGGCAGAGGTGGGTGGATCACAAGGTCAAGAGATCAAGACCATCCTGGCCAACATGGTGAAACCCTGTCTCTACTAAAAATGCAAAAATTAGCTGGGTGTGGTGGCAGGCACCTGTAGTCCCAGCTACTTGGGAGACTCAGGTGAGAGAATTGCTTGAACCTGGGAGGCAGAGGTTGCAGTGAGCCAAGATTGCATCACTGCACTCCAGCCTGGCGACAGAGCGAGACTTAGCCTCAAAAAAAAAAAAGGGGGGGGGGCCTGGCATAGTTGGGCACCTGTAGTCCCAGCTACTCAAAAGGCTGAGGCAGGAGAGAATCCCCCGAATCCAGGAGGCGGAGGTTGCAGTGAGTGGAGATTGTGTTGCTGTACTCCAGCCTGGGTGACAGAGTGAGATTCCGTCTCAAAAAACAAAAAAGCAATACAGACTATATACAATGTGACACCAGTCTTGTAGCTGAAAAATAAGCAAAACTACATTCTTCACTATATATATGTAAGAAAGCTATTTTAGAAAAAGAAATAATTCCTACAGGCAGATGGGGAGGAATACCAGAGTAGTACAAGCTATTAATAATTTTCTAGTTCTGGGGTTGGACATTTGTGGGTTTGTTATATGATTGATAGCATATAAATGTGATCCATATTGTTTGTATGTTTTTTATATATATATATATTTTTTAATGGAGTCTCGCTCCCATCGCGCAGGCTGGAGTGCAGTGGCGTGATCTCAGCTCACTGAAACCTCTGCCTCCCGGGTTCAAGCAATTCTCCTTCCTCAGCCTCTCAAGTAGCTGGGATTACAGGTGCCTGCCACCACGCCCGGCTAATTTTTGCATTTTTAGTAGAGATCGGGTTTCACCATGTTGGCCAGGCTGGTCTCAAACTCCTGACCTCAAGTGATCCACCCGCTTTGGCCTTCCAAAGTGTTAGGATTACAGGCATGAGCCCCCGCACCTGGCCAGTATGTAGTATTTAAAAAGACAAAGAAGGAATAGCTGTAGTGTGAGAATGGGGGGCAGGGGGTAGGGGTAACAGGTGGGGAGCCTGGTGAGATCACAGGGAATCCAGGGAGGACGACTGTGTCTGACATCCCATGGTGGGAGGAGCTGAGCCAGGGGAACCAGGGCTGGGAGTGACCAGGGAAGGGCCCACAGCTGGAAGTCCCCAGCTGTACAATAGCCTTCTTCGGTGACCCTCTGTAAGCCCCTTCCCCAGTCTTATTCTCAGTGGCCTCTCTCATTCTTGGCATTCCAGAGCAGAATGGTCCCAAGGCCTCAGTTACAGCTGAGAGAGGCATATACGGGGCCCAGGGCTCTGGTTCCTACCCTCCTCTGCCCTTCCCCAAGCACTTCAGCCCTCTGGTATCCTCCTGTCCCTGGGAGAGGCCCTGGAGGCAAGGCAGCCATGGGTTCATACAGAGCTCCCACCTGCTGTCCACTGCTCTGCCACAGGCTTGCACTAGGCCCGCTGCCCTTAACACCTTGCAGTTTCTGGTCCCAACATCAGGCTCAGATGAGCCCTGACCAGTTGCAGAGCAAGCCTTTCCATTCTCTTGGCAGATACCAGTTGAGAGCTCCCAGTGTGCCAGGCACTATTCCAGCATTGAGGACACAGGCATAAGGAAGATAAAAGTCCTTGTCCTCATGGAGCTAGCGTTCTATATAAAATATATGGCGTGTTATAGATGCTATGGAGAAAAAGCAGGCAGTGTATAGAAAGTGTGGGGAGGTGTGAAGAGCAGATGGCCTCACTGAGAAGGTGACTTTGAGTAAAGACCTGAAGGAGTGAGGGAGTGAGCCATGTGGACACTTGGGGAAAGAACATACCAGGCTGAAGGAACAGCCAGCTCTCTGAGGGGGAGCTGGAGGGGCCATGGTGCTGGAATGGAAAGAGGAAAGGGGAGAAGATGTCAAAGAAGTAAGGGGGATGGTGGGTGGACTGAGGCCAGGCCCTGGGGAGAGATGAAAACAAGGGCTGGGGCAGAGGTGAGGGCAGTCTCTGGAGGAGAAAGACAGGCACTGCATCAGGAAGGAAGAAGGAAGGAAGGAAGGAAGGAAGGAAGGAAGGAGGAGGGAGGGAGGGAGGCATCAGGATAAGGTGGGGTGGGCATCATAGTACCTTGTAGGTCCCTGCTCTTGGTTTTGCTGTCATGCACACGCACGCGCACACACGTATGCACATGCATGCATACGCATGGTTCCTCCTGTAGATGGATCTGTGCAGCTCTGGGACCCAGGCTAGGACATGAGCCATGGGAGCACCGGACCCTCTCCCATTCTCCCAGTCCCACCATGGACTGGCTGTGTGACCTGGATAAGACCCCTTCCCTCTCTGGGCCTCAGTTTCCCCACATGTACAGAAGGCTTGGATCTTTTGGTGTCTGGAGAGCCCCCCAGCTCTTCTTACAGCACTTTGAAGCCTCATGTCATGGCCCCACTCCCAGGCCAGGCCCATCCAGGGCTCTGCAGATGCATGTATGGTTCTCAGCCTAGTAGTCCCAGCTTTGAGGGAAGCCCCTTACCCCTGCCTGGTCTGCTCTCCCATTCAGCTCCAGGGATTCCAAGGGATACTGGCAGCACCCTGATCTGGCTGGTCTTAGGTTTCCTCCCTCAGATGGGGTCCTGCAGCCTAGGAAGAGGTGGGAGCAGTCGCTTCAGGCCCGGCCTCATGCTGACACCCTCACTGTGAGGAGGCCGGAGTCACTCCGAACAGCACAGTTGCTCCACACCCACCTCTGTGCTGATCTTACAGTAGAAACAGTGAAACTCAGGGTGACCCCCGTCCTCCTGTACGTGGCAGGGGCTCATACTGTGGCACTTAGCACAATGAAGTAAGCCCGCCTGGATCCAAATACCGGCCCTGCCACTCACTAGCCATATCCTTAGGTAAGATAATAGCTCCCACTTCACAGTGCTGCTGGGAGGATGACATGGGCGATGCCTGGCACATGGGAGTGTGTGTGCTGCTATCACTATGCACCCTCTGAAGGGAGCTGCACGTCGTCATGCCCATCTGACATACAGGGAAACTGAGGCCGGGGAGATTGGCTCAGTAAGGGGCAGAGAGCAGGAATTATAGCCCTTGTCAATGTGCCCGTGAAGCCTGTGCTTTCAGCCAGAAACCAAGGAGGTGACCTTGGCTAGGTTTTGTTTTGTTTTTATTTTTTATTTTTTGAGACAGAGTCTTGCTCTGTTGCCCAGACTGGAGTGCAGTGGCGCGATCTCGGCTCACTGAAACCTCTGCCTTCCGGGTTCAAGTGAATCTTCTGCCTTAGCCTCCTGAGTAGCTGGGACTACAAGCATGTGCTACCATACCTGGCTAATTTTTGTATTTTTAGTAGAGACAGGGTTTCGCCATGTTGGCC
This sequence comes from Colobus angolensis palliatus, assembly GCF_000951035.1. Taxonomy (NCBI): domain Eukaryota; kingdom Metazoa; phylum Chordata; class Mammalia; order Primates; family Cercopithecidae; genus Colobus; species Colobus angolensis. The sequence goes on along the minus strand of NW_012120599.1, from coordinate 181,624 downwards.
AGGCTGATCTTTGACTCCTGACCTCAGGTGATCCACCCGCCTCTGCCTCCCAAAGTGCTGGGATTACAGTTGTGAGCCACTACACCCGGCCTTGTTTGGTTTTTAAATTGTGTATTAAGTATATTTTGTAAACATGAGTATATATTAACATACAGGTATAGTTAAAATAACAAACACACAAAACAAAACTACAAATTAAAAAAACCCACTCAAGTGTGCACCCTGAACTTTGGGCAAGTGATTTAATCTCTGTGGGCCTCAGTTTTCATACCTCAAAAATGGGATAATGAGGCTGAGAGGAACCCAGATGCTTCAAGTTTAATTCTTGACACTAGCATTCCCTTGTGACGTAGCAAGGCTGGGTGGAGTTTGCCAGAGCTCATGGTCTTTCCTTGTCTCTGTGGTCAGGAGCCAAGGTGGGGGTTCTGGAGAGGATGGTTCTGGGTCCAGTGGGAAGGCCTCGTGAGTGGAGGGTGGAGGCTCTGAGGTCAGGGGCTGAGGGAGAAGACATACACAGCTCACACAGATGAGGCCCCAAATTTTGGGTTGATCCTTTGAGTCCTCCAGGGACTCAACCAAACCCTCACTGGCCAATGAGGAGGAGTCCTTAGATGGGGGTTGCAATGGGCCCCTGGAAGAGCCCTGTCACGGCTAGCAAAACCGTGTTCTTGCCCTCCCCAACCCTCGCCATTCCCCAAGCCCTGCCTTGGCCTCTGGTCCTATGCCAGGGGATATGAGACAGATGATAAACTTCTAAGGCTAAGGGAGACTCAGTTTTTGGGAGGAGGAAGGCTAGTTGAAGGTGCCCTCCTGGGCCCACCCAACCTTTGGCTCTGCAAGAGTCTCTGATGCGGGAAGGAGATGCCTCATTTGAGAGGTCCTCCAGAGCCCCGCTGGAAGGACTCCCTCTTTCCCCGCCACCCCGACCCCCAACCCAGTGCCTACCCCAGCTCTCAAGGTACTTCTCACCCACTAGGCAGTCTTGTTCACCAGGGACAGGGGTTTGGGGGTTCCAGCTAGAGGGAACGGCAGGAACAAAGGCCCAGAGTTCAGAGCCCCAGGCTGCTCAGTGTGGCTGCAGGGGAGTGTCACGCCTCTGAGCCCAAGCTAAGCCATCATATCCCCTGTGACCTGCATGTATACATCCAGATTGCCTGAAGCAACTGAAGACCCACAAAAGAAGTGAAAATAGCTGATGATATTCCACTATTGTGATTTGTTTCTGTCCCACCCTAACTGATCAATGTACTTTGTAATCTCCCCCACCCTTAAGAAGGTTCTTTGTAATCTCCCCCACCCTTAAGAAGGTTCTTTGTAATTCTCCCCACCCTTGAGAATGTACTTTGTGAGATCCACCCCCTGCCCACAAAACATTGCTTCTAACTCCACCCCCTATCCCAAAACCTATAGAACTAATGATAATCCTGCCACCCTTTGCTGACTCCTTTTTCGGACTCAGCCCGCCTGCACCCAGGTGAAATAAACAGCCTTGTTCACACAAAGCCTGCTGGTGGACTCTCTTCACATCGACGCGCGTGACAGGGAGCAGGCAAGGTAGGGAGTGGCTGGAGGTGCTTAGGGGGCCAGGGTGGGCAGCGGGGACTTTCATCTCTTAGATATTCAGAAAAGAGTGTTAAGTCAAGTCATGGCAGAGCCAGATTTGTGCCGGAGAAGGTGCCCTTTAGCCTCTGTGTGGATGCTGAATTGGAAGGGGAGGGACTGGGGGCAGGAGAGCAAGGAGAGGCAGCTGAATTGACACAGATGGTGAAGGGTCGGGGAGATTCAGAAGCTGGAGATAAGAGATTCAGAAGCTGGAAGTTATGGGCCTTGAGTAGGCTCTGGGAAGGGTGGAAGGTGTTGTCCAGGGCTCTGTCTAGGAACTGGGTAGAGATGGTGGAGACATCAGAAGACAGTTTGCGGGGGAAAGATGGCTGCGGTATTGAACATGCTGAGTAGGAGAGGCTCATGGGACATCCAGCGAAAGCCAGGGATCTGCGTTGGAGACAGAGCACTGAAGCCCAGCAGTGGCAGTTGAAGGCTTGCAGGTGGACGAGGTAGCCCAGGGAGAGATTGCGGAGACCTCTAGAGCACCCATATTGGGGCAAAAGAAAAGGAGAGGAAGTCAGCCGGGCGCGGTGGCTCACGCCTGTAATCCCAGCACTTTGGGAGGCCAAGGTGGGCAGATCACGAGGTCGGGAAATCGAGACCATCCTGGCTAACATGGTGAAACCCCGTCTCTACTAAAAATACAAAAAATTATCCGGGTGTGGTGGCGGGCACCTGTAGTCCCAGCTACTCAGGAGGCTGAGGCAGGAGAATGGCGTAAACCTGGGAGGCGGAGCTTGCAGTGAGCTGAGATCGCACCACTGCACTCCAGCCTGGGTGGCAGAACGAGATCCCATCTCGGGAAAAAAAAAAAAGAAAATAAAAGGAGTGGAAGTAGCCAAGGCTCATGGCCTCCTTTGGCCCTGGGAGCCTGAACACTCTTGAGGCCTCAACTGACTATGTGCCCTGGGGCCAGGCCCTTCCCTCAAGGGGTTCAGAGAGGTCAGGATAAGTGAGAGAAGCCCATCCTCTCCTAGGCAACCTGGAAGAAAACCCTAGAGCCCGTCACCCTACAGGACTTCCTGTAGCACTGAGTCCTGCAGCTTCGGCCCCTGTCTCTGGCTTTGGACATCTCTAACTCCTGCCCTGTTCTCAGCTTCCTGCCTTCAGGATGAGGGTGTGCGCAGGGCATAGTTGCCTCTGGACATCTTCTCTTTCACTCTCCTTCCCTACATGACTTCACCAGCCTTTAAATACCATTATAGGTGCCATTAACAGCTCCCCAAATTAGATTTCCAGCCCAGTCCTGTCTCCAGACTTCAGACTCCCACACACAACTGCCTACTGGACAGATTTTCATCCCCAAGCCCGCTCCTCCCACACACTTTCCTATCTCAGTAAACATCAAACTCAGTCTTCCAATTGCTCAGGCCAAAAACTTTACAGTCATCCCTGACTCTTCTCTTGCTCTCACACCCCACATCCCAGCTGCCGGCAAAAGCTATAGGTGTCAAGCTGCAAAATGTGTCCAGAATCCAGCTACTCCTCACAACTACAGCACTGTTACCTTGGTTCCAGCCAATGCTGCCTCTTTCAGATTATAGCAAGGGCCTTCTGGTCTTCCAGCCTCTTCCCTTGTTCCCACTCAGCCCTGTGGTCTAGTCTCAATACAGCAGCTAGCATTACCCTTTAAAAAAAATGAGCTAGCGGGCTGGGTGTGGTGGCTCACACCTGTAATCCCAGCACTTTGGGACGATGAGGCAGGCAGATCACCTGAGACTGGAATGGTCAACATGGTGAAACCCCGTCTCTACTAAAAATACAAAATGTAGCCGGGCGTGGTGGTGCACACCTGTAATTTCAGCTACTCGGGTGGCTGAGACAGGAGAATCGCTGGAACCCAGGAGGCAGAGGTTGCAGTGAGCCGAGATTACGCCATTGCATTCCAGTGTGGGAGACAGAGCGTGACTTGTCTCAAAAACAACAACAAAAAGCTAGGCTTTATCATTCACTCCTTTGCCCTAAACCTTCCCATGGCCTACAAAGGCCCACACTACCAGGTTCCCTTTGTTACTGTTCTGAGCCCTGCTACTCCCCTCATCATTCACTCCCCTACAGCCTGGTGGCCTTGCTCTTCCTTCGAGTTGTATAGCTCGCTGCCACCGCAGAGCCTTTGCTACAGCTTTCCCTCTCTGCCTTGAATTTCCTTCCTTCCAATATCTGCGTGCATTGTTTTCCCTGGTGCTCATACTGTGTATATCAACTAGCAGAGAGAAAATAACATTAAAAAAATGAAATGTGGCAAATTTTGAAAATATTGGTTATAAACTCTACTGAACAGTTTTACATAGAGAGCTTTCCGGAGGCAAAGTGTAAGCGTTCCTCCACTCCACCCCCAGGCTCCGGGTTTAGGGATACATACTGCACCCTAGTGGCCACTGGAGAAAAAGCCTTGTCTTCTAGAGCAGGAGTTGGGGATTAACTGGTGTTTTCTGCTTTGGGACATGTGTAAACTTGCCTTCCACTTGGACTGACCTGGGCCACTCTGCCCCAGGAACTCCAAGAAGAGCTGTACAAATGCCCCGATTCCAAGGCAGTTTTAAGACAGTTTCAGGGGAAATTCATACAGCTCTTGTAAAGGATACAGACCTGAGAGGAATTTCAGATCACCAGTTGTTTGCTGAGTGATCTTGGGCAAGAGACCTAACCTCTCCAGTCTTTAGTTTCCCCTCTAGTAAAATGAGGATAATAAGAATACATACTTCATGGGTTGTTGTTGTTTTTTTTTTTGGAGATCTCTCTCTGTTGTGTAGGCTGGCATGCAGTGGCACAACCTTGGCTCACTGCAGCCTCAACCTCCTGGGCTCAAGCAATCCTCCCATCTCAGCCTCCCGAGTAGTTGGGACTACAGGTGCATGCCACCACACTAATTTTTTGTAGAGATGGGGTGTCACTTTGCTGCCCAGGCTGGTCTTGAACTTCTGGGCTGCAGTGATCCCCTCCTGCCTCAGCCTCCCAAAGTGTTGAGATTACAGGCCTGAGCCACTGCACTTGGCCTTTGTTTTTTTGGAGGCAGGGTCTTGCTCTGTCATCCAGGTTGCAGTGCAGTGGTGCAAACGTGGCTCACTGCAGCCTCCTGGGCTTGCACAACTCCTGGGTTCAAGCAATACTCCTGCCTCAGCCTCTTGAATAGCTGAGATGTGTGCCACCATGCTGGTTTCATGGGGCTTTGAGGAATAAGAGATGGCTGTGGTGCTCAGCCATTACCTACTGTAAAAAAAGGTTCTGGGGAAAATGTGAGCAGATGAGGACTTTCAACTCCCTCACTGATGTGTCAGGCTTGAAGCTAGTGAGGGCAGTGTCAGTAGGGGTGGCCAAAACCCTAGCCCTTTTCTGAGCAGCTTGACTACAGCTCTGTTCCTTTCCCCCTTCCCCAAGAGCTATTCTCTGAGGGCCAGAGCTGGTATGGGCTCCAGAGGTTTGACTGTGCTGAGATGCCACATGGCACTTGGAGACTCTCTGATCTCTGACCCTCTCTGTCTACTCACCACCCTCACGACGGCTCTGAGAAGCCCATGAGTAGGAACCATTATCTCACCTGAAAGATGCAGAAACTGATGCCCAAACTGCCCAGGGACAGAGTGAGTGGAGGCAGCAACACAGATATCCTAGCTGTCCAGCTGGATTCTCTGCAGACAGCTCTCCCAGAAGGCTGGGCATTATGAAGAATGATCTTGCAAAGCCTGGGCCGAGGGGAGCCTGGGACACTGGGAAGGACTTCCCACTGAGCTGTGTTTGGGGAAGTCAGGAAGGAAAACGGCTCCCCTTGTCCTGAGGACTCAGCCCCTCCTGGTACAGGATGTTTCTGGTGTGGCAGTGTGACCCCAGGGAACTTGTTCCTTCTGGGCTTGGCCTTTGTAGGCTGAGGGGCTGACATGGCCTAGAGAAGTCCCTGGGGATCCTTGAGCCATGGGAGATGCTATGGGACATCTGTGTTGAGGCCATGTGGGAAGTTAGGGAGGCTGAACTTTCCAATGTTTGTGTGTGAGGAAGGCTAATGAGGAAGGCAGGTCTGCCATGGTGAAGGAGCTGGCCTGGCCGTCCCTCCCCGATTTTAGAAGAAGAGGCACATCAGCAGGTTCTCCTTAGGGAACAAGGTCTCCAGGCTTTCGGGCATAAAGAAAGAAGGCCAGCACTACACAAGAGGGATTCTCCCCCAAACCTTAATCTACAGGACTCAGTGAGCGAGTCTTTGCCCCTCCTCCTCCCTCAAGACTGACACTCCTTCTCCTCCTCCCTTGCCACCTTCTCTGGCCTCTCCAAGACAGGATCTAGGGCTGTGGCCAACAGACCTGCAATTAGGAGAGCCTGCTTTCATCTCCACAGTCCCGCACATAACCACTATTGCATGCCAAGCAGGTAACACTATTGAGAGCAACTGGCCCTGCCAAACAAGCCAGAGGGAATTTCAGAGAGAAGAATTTGGTCTCTGCAAAGCTCTGGCCCATAAAAACTCTCCTGCTGAAAGACGGTGTGGGAGCAGGCAGAGAAGTTACCACCTGATTCTCAGGGAGCAACAGCTTGGGGTCCTGGTGCCCTCCCTCTATGCATGGGTGGCGAAGGCAGAGGGGTCTCTCCCTCTAGCTCATGCTCCTGTACACTCTTGTCCAATGCCACAGCTCAGTGAGGAATCCACCAAAGCTATGAGAAGCAGCTTCCCCTTGCTGAGGAGACCTGGAGTCCCCTCGGTGATCTGAGGGGGGCTAGTTCTTCCATTAACCTCTGGCATCCAATCCTACCTCCCTGATCTGAATCTCTCCCTCTTTGCAGTGCCAACTCCCATAACCCTCATTTCTCTCCCTGGATCACTTCTGCAGCTTCCCGGCTGAGCTTCTTGCCTCAAAGTAGCCCTCCAACCCCTTTTATACTCTTCTGCCTGAGGGACTGTTCCAGAACAGAGTAGGTAAAATAAAGTCCCTGGTCAAATCTAGCCTGTTGCCTGTTTTTGCACAACTCATGAGCTTTTATGTTTATAAATGGTTGGGAAAAAAAGTCAAAAGAATATTTTGTGACATAAAAATCATATGAAATTATTTCAGTGTGCACAAATAAAGCGCTAGAACAGAGTCTTACTCTTTCATTTACACATTGTCTGCGGCTCTCACACTATGATGGCAGAGTTGGATAGCTGCAACAGAAACTGTAAGTCTCACAGTCTACAATATTTACTATCTGATCTTTTTTCACAAAACATTTGCTGAATCCTGGTCTAGATCCTAAATCTGGCCATGCCACTCTGCTTAAAATTCTTGTCACTGCCTGTGGCGCTCCACGAGCTGACCCCTGTCCACCTCTCCAGCCTCATCACCTGTCCCCCTCATAGTCTGCCTGCTCTGGACAACCCTTCCTCGACCATTCCCCCAGCCCTGTCTCCTGCTGCTTACCTTCACTCGGCATGTGCCTCTTTCCTCCTCCAAATGGCAGTCTACCATCTCAAGCCTTAGCTCAAATGCTTCCTCCCATTTCACTTTCCCACATGTGTCCTGCCCCGACTCCCAGAGCTAACCCATTTCTACCGCAACTTCAGAAAATATTCCTCTTAGGACTCTTCAGCTTTTAATAATCGATTAATGACCTATTGGTGGCAGACCAGCCAATTCCACTAAGAACATCTGTTCACATGTGTGCTCCCTGGATTACTAAATGTACGAAACCAGCCTGCATCTGCTTCCCACACTGGTGGTTAGCATTCCACACCTTTTACTTGGCTAGTATTATGGAGGAAGATGTGTATATATTTTCTAGATACTGAGTATCATTTTTATGAACTTGAGCATCTTTGATGGATCAGGTACCTCCATGTATATTACACCTTTAATCCTCACAACCCTAATGAGGTCAGTGAAACTTTCATTGCATCAAGTGGCAAGTTGTTATGTGGCAGTGCTAGAATCTGAAGTCAGGTCTCCTGCCTTTTGCTGATTCTGAGATACTCTCACACGTATTGTTCATCCACTGAACCCACTGCTTGAAAGAGGTAACAGATGCTCATGGGCTTCCTGTTGTGTGTGGGGCCAATGACCTGCACCACATGGGCCCAGATAGAGGTGGTTTTATTGTTTTCTGTCACTTCCCTCCAGTTGCCTGTTCCTGCTGCTGTTCCTGATCCCTTTCGAAGCACACCAGGTAAGGACCAAAGGACAGCCCTGCTACAGAAGGAGGAGGATTGAGGAAAAAAAATGAAAATAAATAAAAAAATGAAAACATCAAAAGGAAGCCCTATAAAGTTAAATTTTGTAATTTAATTAAGTGCTTGTTTTCGTGACTCTACTTCTCAAGTCTCCTGCTGTTGCTCTGGGGCTTGTGGCTTGTTCTGGGCAGAAGGAAGTTGCTGGAAGCCTGGCCTCCAGGCTGGAGGGGTGCCAATGCAAGGGTCATACTAATGGAACTATCAATGCACCTGCCTTAAAGGAGCCTGAAGAATGCCTCCAGTGGGCTGTTGGGCATAAGCCCTCAACTGTCCATACACTACTTAGGATATTCAGAGTCCAGAGCTCAGAGGCAGGGAGAGCCAATATGGTTGCTGAAGGCCTAGGTAAAAGCAACACAGGACAGTTGTCCATTTGAGACTCTTTCTCTATCAGAGAGGAGTTAGGGATATACTGGTCGGTTCAGAGACCACAGTGTGAACCTGGCAGAAGAACTTGCTCTATATATCCCCTACCATCATGGGGGACGGCCAAACTGATTGTTACTGAACAGGTTCAGTGATGTGATACGAGAAGTGCCAGGGGACTTAAGGAAATGGAATTCTGTAAAGCAGTTCTAGACCCCTTCTAGGTCTAGAACTGATCACACTGGGAAACGCTAAAGTAAGTTCAGCTAGATATACCTATGAGAGGTTTTGGTAAAAGACTTAGGTAAGATGGCTGGGTTTAAGACAACATGTGTGATTCCAGATATGGTATACCAATTCATTATTTGGTATTTCAGACTAAGAAATTCATTTGTGCTCCTAAAGATTTTAATCAGTTTGGGTAAAGCAAGCAATGTCTGTCTGATGTTTCAGGCATTTTCAGGAGAACAAATAACTGGGACAACTGAGGCTATAACTTAGTGGCATAAAGTTGGTTTCAGGCTAAAAGTATGGTTTGTCCAAATAAAACCCAATAGTCCCCCAACTCTCAGAGCAATCACAGTGATGGTGTGAAGAGCCTCTTTGAATACACAATTGTATACCTAGTGACCATACAGTCGGAGATCTGGTCATAATGAAACACTTTATACAGATAGGAATAGACAAGGGATTCTGACACACTCATGCTTTGGATGTGTCAGTACAAGACAGTATGTGAGACTGATTCTGCCAGGCAGAGGGAAACAGGCATGATTTATCTGCTGGCAAATGAGTCCTCACTACCCCTAATCATTCTTTTATGTAAGTGCACCTTGATCTTAGTCCTGGACATCAAAATAGTCAATTATTGGCTCCTTGGTTATTTTCTGTAAATTACTGCTCCCAGGATTCCTGAAAAACAAACAAAGAATGATCAGTCTTTTCTTCTTTGGGGGAAACAGATACAGGTCTTCAGAAAGTTAAGGATCAGCTGATTTACTATTTTTAAAGCTGAAACATTTACTTTATTTTTATTTTGTTCTTACTTTTTTCCTTCTGCCCTTTGTGAACAATTTTTTTAACTTTTGTGTTTTTTTCTAGATTTACATATTACATGGGGAATTTCATTCTGTGAGATAACAAATTCTCTATTTACACTTTACAGTTTAGAGATAACCTTTGACAATCTATTCACAGGATTTCATACATGATGATTATTTTTCCCTGCCTTCACAGTTCAATGAATGCTCAGTTAACAGCTTAAGCCAAGCGAGCATCTCACTTGTGAAGTTTTGATAGTGGGACAAACATGAGCCGGTGATTTTGAAATTTGGTAATGGGCACATGGGCATTTATGATAGTAATACTATCCTCTCTACTCTAAAAAGTTTCTGTAATGGAGTTTTGTACAAAAATAAAGCAAGCAAAGTGTTTTCAAAAAGATAGCATGGGATAAAGGGGCCAATAACTTCACATGGTTGTGTCTAAGCAGGACTGGACCCGACTGTGGCAGTGTCTGAGAAAACCCCTCATGTTTCCAAAGTGACCGCCCATATGGATCTGTAGACTGTGCTGACCAGAACCTAGGGCACCCAGCTCCTAGGGGTGGAGAGGGGCTGGTCCTGGGGACCAGGACGCTCTTGGCTGAGTCAGAGTCCAGTGGGCAACACCACCAGTCCCACAGGAACACTAAGTGCTATGACCTTCATGGTGACCTTGTAAACTGCCCTAACCACCCTTCCAGAGGTTTTGTGCAGAAATCACAGAGGAGGTAGTGCTAAGACTTGTGTGTGGAAAGCCAGAACAGGAGTTGGCACCCCTCTCCTTCTGGGCGTTGAAGTAACTTTTAGCCACACTGCCTTGGTTACAGTGGGGCAGCAGAGGAGCACCATCCCGCCTTCCCTTCCTCTCCCTGACAAGTGACAAACAACTGGGACAACTGGGGGTATGACTAAGTGCTCTAAAGTTGGTTTTGGGCCACAATTCTGGTTTCTCCAAATAAAGCCCAATAGTCCCCCAACTCTCAGAGCTCCTTCCCTGCTCCCGTCCAAGAAAACATCTGGCAGACTTGCCCCTTGCCAACTTGGCTTTCTTTTCTCTTTAAATCATGAATATGTTTGTTATTAAAATTATTCAAACCATATAGAAGTAGACAGAGCAAAACAAGAAAGTACCACCCACCCCTGTCACCGGCAATTCTCATCCCCACACCCACTTCCATCTTCAAAGTAACTGTTCTTTTTTTTTTGGGACAGAGTCTGTCTCTCTGTTGCCCAGGCTGGAGTGCACTGGCGTGATCGCGGCTCACTGCAACCTCCACCTCCCACCCAGGTTCAAGTGATTCTCTTGCCTCAGTCTCCCAAGCAGTTGGGTTTACAGGTGCCCATCCACCATACCCGGCTACTTTTTTGTATTTTTTAGTAGAAATGGGTTTTCACCTTGCTGGCCACGCTGGTCTTGAACTCCTGACCTCAAGTGATCCATCCGCCTTGGCCTCCCAAAGTGCCGGGATTACAGGTGTGAGCCACGGCGCCCAGCCCAGAGTAACTATTCTTTTTTGAGACGGAGTCTTGCTCTGTCGCCCAGGCTGGAGTGCAGTGGCTGGATCTCAGCTCACTGCAAGCTCTGCCTCCCGGGTTTACGCCATTCTCCTGCCTCAGCCTCCCGAGTAGCTGGGACTACAGGCGCCCGCCACCTCACCCGGCTAATTCTTTGTATTTTTTAGTAGAGACGGGGTTTCACCGTGTTAGCCAGGATGGTCTCGATCTCCTGACCTCGTGATCTGCCCGTCTCGGCCTCCCAAAGTGCTGGGATTACAGGCTTGAGCCACCGCGCCCGGCCAAACTATTCTTAACTACATGATGTTTCAGTCTTAAACCATCTGGTGTGACAGACTAAATCCACTTCCCAGTGTCACCATCTACACCGTGGAAACTACGTCCAGTGACTGCTCTCTCTAGAATCAAGCGCTACAAACATCAAACTTAGGACCCCTGTGGTGGGAACAAATGTGTCTCATACCCCAACTAAACATTACATATATGAACATGGCACCCCAAGGCAAGGCCTGAGGAGGCCACCAATGGCTGGTGCAGCCTAGGACAATTCAACCCCTGCTGGCTTTTCTGGACAGATAGGTCCCCTTGGAAAGCAGCTGAGAATCTTACTTGTCTGACTGATGTCTGTGATGAGGAATTGGTGGTGGAGGCCGTGCCTGCATTTCCCTTTCAAGCACACCTGTCAGCGTTGTAGGAGGACAAATGGACTTCCCCCTGATAAAAGTCAAAACACCAAGCATTGAAAAGTGAGAATCGTTGGTGGAGGTGGACAGAAAGCTAGAAACTCAGCCCGTGATTTTGGCACTATGACCTACTGAGCACTCTCTGGTATGAACTGTCTGCTCTCAGGCATGGCCACCTGCATTTAACCCCCCATCCCTTCCATCCACCTATGCTAGGCCTGTGGCTTGCTTCTTTCATGTCAGACTTAAGTTTTCTTCATTGGGAAGTTCTTCCTATTCCCAGGTTCTAAGAGTGATCCTAGGTCCTCCCTGTCCCCTCCTGGTCACATTACTGCTTCAGTTTCCTCTGATGGCAAAAACACCATTCACAGAGGGTGCCTTGAACCAGAGTTTGGCATTCCTTCTGTTTTCTGCCAAGAGGACAGAGCCAAGGAGAGGACAGACAGAGGACCAGGAGACAGAAGGAGAAAAGAGCAGATATGATGGGCAGGCCCCCTTGCCTGAAGAAATGCTGCTTCTGCCATCTGGTATGACTGTAGGCAGATGTGACACTTGTGCATTTTGAGTGCATCTGCCCTATGGATCGAGGCATAGGTTTTACTCTTTGGCTCAGGCCTTTAGATTATCAGGGAAGTGCCAGAGAAGCAGATTTTCCTTCTACTTTTCCAAGAGGGAGAGTGGTAGTAAGAGAGACAAATATTGACAGACCCTGCTTCTTGGGTCCAGTTTGCCCTGCTTAGGAGTTCTTCCTCTGATGGCGGGATCGACCTACCTGACGGCAGTGATCACCACATTGCGCTTTGGTTCACTGTCATAGCTCACGCTCTCCAGGCCATAAACTTGGGCCAGGTCATGGATGATCCGGCGGTGGTCTCTGTTCATGGGAGGGAAGCTGTGGCTTTTCTTACTATTCTTTCCCTGTATTAAGGGAAGAGATGACTGATTGATCATATCATTCTGAAAACAAAAGGCTTACAACTAATCTTACCACACAAGAATTACACGGATCAATGAGGTGATTTTAGAGGCCCACAGCATAGAGCATTTTACTAACTGCCAAGCAAGCCTGGAGGGGTTTGGGAAGATGGGTGTTGATGCACTTCTTTCACCTACTCTGTTAGCCACAACAGTAGCAGCTGGACAGGGTTAGGGACAAAGGGTAAGTGAACCACGACTGAGACAGACAGCGTAATGGTTCTTCCTGATAGGTTCCATAACGGGGGAGTGGGTGATATTTCCCAAAAATAACTAAATAAAGACTTACAAAACAAGAAAAGATTATTTCCTTTAAAAGTATGTTCTACTTTAAAAATCATGAGTATTCAGATACAGACACACAAGCAGAGAAACACATCTGTTCGGGTTTCTTAATTAGGAGAGGAACAATGCACTCCATTTTCTCCTTCATGTTAGTATTCTGCTGGGAAGTGGTAACAGAAGGAAGGAAAGGAGGGGAATGGGAAGAGGGTAAGGAGACTGGGAAGGAAAACCACCAGCATTAGATACATGGACTAAAGCAGCTATCTCATCCTTACTCACAGCCCCCTCTGATGGAAGAGGGAGGGAGCCAATACAGCGCTGGGGGCTTCTGACTAAACTCAAGACTTTTTCACTTAAAGCTACCTCCGTGACATCCCTGGCTGCGTCTAGGACAGGGGTCTCCCTCTTCTGAAGGAGTCTATCCCACTGCTCTCCAGCTGTAGTCATACAACTTTTATCCTTCCCAAAGGGTACATTCCTGCCTTTAGAATTATAAAGAACCAGTGGGCTTTCCTAGCACACAATAGCCCTTCAAAGATCTGAGGGGCTGGAGTGTCTTCCTAAGTGTCCCACACAGTCACTCAACTATCACTATTGAGTCCCCTCACCCAGAGTTTCTTCATCCATTCATAGGCATTTAGCCAGCATTTTTCTTTTCTTTCTTTTTTTTTTTTGAGACAGGATCTCAAGCTGGAGATTCAAGTTGGAGTACAGTGACTCTATCTCAGCTTACTGCAGCCTTGACCTCCCGGGCTTAAGCAATCCTCCTTCCTCAGCCCCCTGAGTAGCTGGGAGTACAGGTGTGCACCACACTTGGCTAATTTTTTATTTTTTGTAGAGACAGGGTTTTGCCATGTTGCCCAGGCTGGTCACAAACTCCTGGACTCAAGTGATCTGCCTGCTGCCTCAGCCTCCCAAAGTGCTGGGATTACAGGTGTGAGCCACCACGCCTGGCCTTTACTGACAGCTGACTGCAGATCTTTTCTTTCTTTTTCCATTTTTTTTTTTTGAGACGGAGTTTCACTCTTGTTGCCCAGGCTAGAGTGCAGTGGCAGAATCTCTGCTCACAGCAACCTCTACCTCCTGGGTTCAAGGAATTCTCCTGCCTCAGCCTTGCAAGTAGCTGGGATAACAGGTGCCTGCCACCACACCCAGCTAATTTTTTATTTTTAGTAGAGACAGGGTTTTGTCACGTTGGCCAAGCTGATCTAGAACTCCTGACCTCAGGTGATCTGCCTGCCTCGGCCTCCCAAAGTGCTGGGATTACAGGCCTGAGACACTGCGCCTGGCCCACTGTAGATCTTTTCTGCAGTCAACTGTCCTGAACCAGGACAGGCTTCCACAGATGGTATAATGGCTGTGTTCTGAGAAAGATAAGGATCCTCGAAGAAGTTGTGACTTTTTCCTACAACTACTCTGGGTTGACAGTGTTTCCAGGACTTGATTTTTTTTTTTTTTTTTTCATCAAGCTGGCCTAGAGAAATGTCCAGTAGGATGTTTCCACTTCAACCTTATTCACGGCCTCCACGAGGGTTTCCATTTCCTTCTCAACGTCACTGACAAACTTTAAGTCCTTCCTGAAATGAGAAATCACCGCAGTTAATTTTGTCTGTCCCTGCCCTTCTGAGAACCCCTTTCACCCATCCTCTCCCTGTAAAGTGGAGACAATAGACAACGCTGGCAGAAAAACTGCAGAGATGAGGAATTGTCAGAAAACAGAAGGATGACTGTGATGGAAGAAAGAACAAAAGAGAAAAATGTAAGAAATGAGAAGATGAAAGGAGAAATAGCCATTGGAGGGCCAGGGACTCCAGGAGAAAAATAAGAGCTGTTAGAAGCTCCAAGTGAGAACTCATACAAATGTGAGACTCAGGTGGACAGAGGCGGAATGAAGCCCAGAGATCCTCCAATTTAGTCTAGTCTAGCCCTTGGGAGGCCCAAACTCTTAGCACCGCCCCATCCAAACTCTTACCTCAAACCTACCCCAAGTTCAGTTCTTTAAGGGGACAGTTTCGAAAAACCAAGAGAAGGATATTTATTAAAGAGCATGTAATCTTTTACAATAGATAAACAAATAAACTTGAACTGGCTTAATCACAGGAGGAGCACATATTAGTCATGACATCTCAAAAGACCAAACCCTCTAACAAGCCACAATTAAGAAAGCAGGGAACAAGTTACATACCTGGCATCTTCTTTCAAACTATCACTGAATTTTGACCCTGAAGAACGTATATTGAAAGGATCTGAATCCTCACTGATATGAAACGCCTCTGCTAATCTCCTGAAAGGGAGAGAGAGGTATGCAAATAAAAGGAGTGGGAGGGAAACTATCTTACAGTAACACCAAGTGCCTACTATATCCTAAATTCTTTATGCAATATTTATCTCTATTTCAGTAAACTGGTAAGGAAAGAATAACAACAACTTGGGATATGAGGTGGTATTCATAAAAGAAGGTAAACAAAACAGATCTATAAGGATCTGAGTAAGTCATAGGCTGAACACTGGGGACTTAGATTATTTGGGGAAGAGGATTTTGCAGGTGTGGGATGGTCTGAGAATGGTCAATGGGGGATGACTTTCTCTGAGGCTTAGTTTAAAGATAAGATACACAAAATAGACATACAAATGTTAAAATTAATATAGAAATCTGAAAAGTAAAGAATTCTATTAACATATGCACTTCATTTTTATACATTTCTTGGCTGGGTGCAGTGGCTCACACCTGTAATCCTAGGACTTTGGGAGGCCAAGGTGGGTGGATCACTTGAGGCCAGGAGTTCGAGACCAGCCTGGCCAACATGGTGAAACCCCGTCTCTACTAAAAATACAAAATTTAGCTGGTGTGGTGGCGCATGCCTGTAATCCTAGTTGCTAGGAAGCTGAGGCATGAGAATCACTTGAACCCAGGAGAAAGAGGTTGTGATGAGCCGAGATTGCGCCACTGTGCTCCAGGGCAACACAGCGGGACTCTGTCTAAACATAATAATAATAATAATAAATAATACATTTCTTTATTATTTTACTTTTATTGACCCATTGTTATTGCTTCATATTTATGAAGCACAGTTTGATGTTTCGGTACATATATACTATGCTGTATAATGACCAAATCAGTGTATTAGGCATATCCATCACCTTATTATTTCTTTGTGGTGAGAATACACAGAAGCCTCTTTTCTAGCTATTTTGTAATATACTACACCTTACTGTTAACCGTCATCACCCCACTGTGCAACAGAACACCAGAACTTAGGCCAGGTGCGGTGGCTCATGACTATAATCCCAGCACTTTGGGAGGCCGAGGCAGGCGGATCACCTGAAGTCGGGAATTCGAGACCAGCCTGACCAATATGGAGAAATCTCGTCTCTACTAAAAATACAAAAATTAGTCAGGCGTGTGGTGCATGTCTGTAATCCCAGCTACTCGGGAGGCTGAGGCAGGAGAATCACTTGAACTCGGGAGGAGGAGGTTGCAGTGAGCTGAGATAGCGCCACTGTACTCCAGCCTGGGCAACAAGAGCAAAACTCCTTCTCAAAAAAACAAAAACAACAACAAAAATACACACTGGAACTTATTAGTACCATCTATTTGTAACTCTGTATCCACTGACCAATCTCTCCTCATCCTCCCCTTTCCACCTGGTCCCTCTTCTCAGTCAGATAACCACTGTTCTAACTCTCTGCTTCTGTATTAATTTTTTAAAAAATATTCTACATATGAATGAGATCATGTGGTATCTGTCTTTCTGTGTCTGGTTTATTTCACTTAACATGATGTCCTCCAGGTTCATCCATGTTGCTGCAAATGAGAGGGTTTCATTTTTTTTATGGCCAAAGAGTATTCCATTCTGTATATATACCCATTTTCTTTATTCATTCAGCCATGTTGGCCACTTGAGTTGATTTCATATCTTGGCTATTGTAAATAGTGCTGCAACAAATGTGAGAGTATAGATATCTCTACAGATTTGATTTCCTCTGTACAGATACCAAGGAATAGGATTGTTGGATCATATGGTAGTTCTATTTTTAATGTGAGGAAATTCCATACTATTTTCTGTAGTGGCTGTACTAATTTTTTTTTTTTTGAGACGGAGTCTTGCTCTGTCGCCCAGGCCGGATCTCAGCTCACTGCAAGCTCTGCCTCCCAGGTTTACGCCATTCTCCTGCCTCAGCCTCACGAGTAACTGGGACTACAGGCGCCCGCCACCTCGCCCGGCTAGTTTTTTGTATTTTTTTTAGTAGAGACGGGGTTTCA
>NW_012120599.1:147494-164648 GCF_000951035.1 Colobus angolensis palliatus | reverse complement strand
AGTAGAGACGGGGTTTCACCGTGTTAGCCAGGATGATCTCGATCTCCTGGCCTCGTGATCCGCCCGTCTTGGCCTCCCAAAGTGCTGGGATTACAGGCTTGAGCCACCGCGCCCGGCCTGCTGTACTCACTGCAAGCTCCGCCTCCCAGGTTTACGCCATTCTCCTGCCTCAGCCTCTGGAGTAGCTGGGACTAAAGGCGTCGCCACCTCGCCCGGCTAGTTTTTTGTCTTTTTTAGTAGAGACGGGGTTTCACCGTGTTAGCCAGGATGGTCTCGATCTCCTGACTTCGGGATCCGCCCATCTCAGCCTCCCAAAGTGCTGGGATTACAGGCTTGAGCCACCACGCCCGGCCTGCTGTACTAATTTATAATCCCACCAAGAGTGTATAAGTGTTCCCTTTTTTCTAATTGTTTTTTTGAGGCTGGGTCTGGCTCTTGTCGCCCAGACTGGAGTGCAATGGTATGATCTCAGCTCACTATAACTTCCTGGGCTTAAGCCGTCCTCCCACCTCAAGCTCTCCAGTAGCTGGAACTATAAGTGTGCCACCATGCCTGGCTAATTTTTGTATTTTTTGTAGAGACAGGGTTTTGCTGTGTTGCCCAGGCTGGTCTTGAACTCCAGAGCTCAAGTGATCTGCCGGCCTCAGCCACCCAAATGCTGGGATTATGGGCATGAGCCGCTGTGCCCGGCCCCTTTTTTCACTATAACATTTTTCTCTATGTATATATATATATGTATATATTTTTGGAGATGGAGTCTTGCTCTTGTTGCGCAGGCTGGAGCACAATGGTGCGATCTTCGCTCACTGCAACCTCCGCCTCCCGGATTCAAGTGATTCTCCTGCCTCAGTCTCCTGAATAGCTGGAATTACAGGCGCCCGCAACCATGCCCACCTAATTTTTGTATTTTTAGTAGAGACGGGGGTTTCAACATGTTGGCCAGGCTGGTCTTGAACTCCTGACCTCAGGTGATCCGTCCGCCTCGGCCTCCCAAAGTGCTGGGATTACGGGTGTGGACCATTGTGCCCAGCCTTTCTCTACAATTTTAAGTAGCTGCCATTATTATATACAAAATTGTCTCACCCTCCCCCAAAAATAAGAATGTGAGGTAATGCATATGCTAATTAGCTTTATTTAGCCATTCCACAATGTATACATACACATCATGCTGTAATACCATAAATATATACCATTTTTATTTAATAAAAAAATTTTAAAAACTTCATTTCTTTGCCTCTCCCCAGCATTATCTTGTTAGCATTTCTCATATTATTATTTTGTTTTCACACTTAACTGTTTTCATAGCTCAGTCTTCTAATTATGTATATCCCGTATTTTAATTATTTCCCATTTAGTGGAACTTTAACAGTTCCCCAGTTTCTCAATATTATATAGGACACAATTAATATCTCTGTGCAAAAAGCTTTGAAAATGTTTCCAGTTGTGGGGTACACGGAATGGACATAAGACTCTTGATCAATGTGGAGTAAGTGGTCTCCAGAATTGCCACTTTGTGCCCTAGCCATCAGTGTCTGAATCTCATGGCACCTCACCAACACTCAGTTATTTTATTTAAGATAGATTTTATCTCAGCACTTAGTACAATTTTCATTTACACTGCACCAGGAGTCACTTACAAGCTTAGTTCCCACAATAATCTGCTTCACATTGCTAGACTTCAAAAGAGGCTCAATTTTTCAAAAGAGGCTTACTTTTCAAATTTTCATGAGAATTTCTAGGGGAAGATCTTTTGATGTTTTGGTTAGTTGGCCACTAATTCAAATTTAAACACCAATAAAACCTGTCTGTGGGCTGAATTTGGCCTGCTAGTTTTTTATTTCTACAATAGAGATATACACACATGCATACACACATACATATATGCACAGGTGTATGTGTGTATATATGTGTGTGTATAGATAGATATAACTTTAGGTGGAATTTTCTTTAAATTTGCATTTTCTTCCTCTTAGGTTTGTGTGTATTTATGAAAGAATCTATATAGTAAGGGTCATTATGTCATCACCAAGATTGAGGAGAAATTCAAAAGGCTTTCAAAAATACCTAGTTTTAATCAATAACATTTACTGAGTACCTACTATGTGCCAAGCTCTTGTGCCAAGAGCTTTATGAGTATCATTTTTAATTTTAATGTATTAATCCTCACAACAACTCTGGAAGATAAATACTGTTATTGTCATCATTTCTAGATTTTTAAGAAACCTAAGGCTTACAGACAATATGTGACTTTCCCAAGGTCTCACAGCTAAGTGATTTGTGACGCTAGGATTCAAATCCAGACAATCTGACTCTAGATCTCTGGCTCTAACTAGTATACAATATGTCTTTCAACCACCAAAAGTATATTTCCATGTTTGGAGACCTTCTGTGTATTCACTATAGCATTTCTGAATACCTAGGACTCCTAATTTACATTCTGCAGCTGAGAACACTGACTGATGGTTCCTAAAGGGCAAGGATTTTGAACAGCACTCACTACAAAGTTATTGTAAGGGTCAAATCAAGGAAAATTTGGACAGCACTACTAGTCATCATATTACCTCTACACAATACGTAAAGAGGTACTATTAAAATTGCTGAAAGTCAAACTTCAAGGTAAAATAGGGCTATACTTTGTCTGCATTTGTCTAACATTTTATCTTAAAAAAATTTCAAGGACAAGTTATGATAATATTACAATAAACTTCTGTATACCCTTCACCTAAATTCTTCAATTATTAGCATTTTGCAGGGCTATTCAATTTAACCAATCTTTGCTAGAATCAGAAAGTTTGCCGGTCGTTGAATAAATGCCTGATAGCGTATCCTCAAATAACTTACTGCAGACATCATATTTAATGGTGAAATACTTAAAGTTTTCCCCAAGAGATGGAGGATTAGTCAGGAATATCTATCTATCTATCTATCTATCTATCTTTTTGTGAGACTCAGTCTTGCTCTGTTGCCTAGGCTGGAGTGTGGTGGCGCAATCTCGGCTCACTGCAACCTCTGCCTCCCAGGTTCAAGCAATTCTCTTGCCTCAGTCTCCTCAGTAGCTGGGACCACAGGCGTCCGCCACCACGCCCGCTAATTTTTGTATTTTTAGTAGAGACAGGGTTTCACCATGTTGGCCAGGCTGGTCTCCAACTCTTGACCTCAAGTGATCTGCCTGCTTCAGCCTCCCAAAGTGCTGAGATTACAGGCGTGAGCCACCATACCCGGCCAAGGAATATCTATTATTACCACCTTCCATTCAACAATATACTGAAGGCCCTAGCCAGTGCAATGAGGTAAGAAGAAGAAATAAAAGTTAAGAATTGGAAAGAAGGAAAAAAGATAAAAGAAAAAAGAAAAGAAAAAACAGGAATTGAAATTAAATTACTATTATTAGAAGACATGATTGTGTATATGCAAAATCCAAAAGAATCTACAGTATCAGAAATAAATGAATTTAGTAAGGTTGCTAAATAAGTCAATAAATATAAATTGTATTTCTAAATACCACCAACAAGCAATTAGAAAATACCAATTTAGGCCAGGTGTGGTGGCTCACACCTGTAAACCCAGCACTTTGGAAGGCTGAGGCAGGAGGATTGCTTGAGACCAGGAATGTGAGACCAGCCTGGCCAAAATAGTGAGATGCCATCTCTACAAAAAAAAAAAAAAAATTAGCTGGATGTGGTACAAAAATTCTAAAAATCATTAGCTGGGTGTGGTGGCATGCACCTGCAGTTCCAGCTACTTGGGAGGTGAGGTGGGAGGATCACTTGAACCCAGGAGGTAGAGGCTGCAGTGAGCTGTAATTGTGCCATTGCACTCCAGCCTGGGAGACAGAGTAAGACGCTGTATCAAAAAAAAAAAAAAAAAGTCAAGCCATTCATAGAATTTTTTCTGCTTTATCTGTGATATATTTTTATGCCTGCTGAAGCATATAAACATCTTCTGTAACACATTTCTAAAACGAGCATTTGCTTTAAAATGAAGGCCTTGTAATTTGCATTTTTTCTTGAGGATGTCAACCTGGTCAAAAACAAAATAAACAAAACCCTTGTCACATTACATAATAATAATTTTAAAAAAATTAAAAGTTGGCCAGGCGCGGTGTCTCACACCTGTAATCCCAGCACTTTGAGAGGCCGAGCTGGGTGGATCATGAGGTCAGGAGATTGAGATCCTGGCTAACATGGTGAAATCTCATCTCTACTAAAAATACAAAAAATTAGCCGGGTGTGGTGGCGGGCACCTGTAGTCCCAGTTACTTGGGAGGCTGAGGCAGGAGAATGGCGTGAACCTGGGAGGTGGAGCTTGCAGTGAGCCGAGATCGCACCACTGCACTCCAGCCTGGGTGACATAGCGAGACTCTGTCTCAAAAAAAAAAAAAAAAAATTACAAGTAATACAAGGAAAAAACCCATCTATAGTAGCATCAAAAATCAAGAAACAAATCTACCAACAGAACACAAAATCTATATATAGAAAACATAAAGTATCATTGAGAGAAATCAAAGAAGACATGAAATGCAAGAATACACCTTCCTCATGGATTAGAAAATTCAATACTGTAAGGATTGCAAATTGACCTACAAGTTAAATACCAACTCAATCAAAATCCCAGCAGGTTTCTTGGGTACATATTATAAGAAGTCAATTGTGAAATATAAGTGGATATGGGCTGGGTGCAGTAGCTCATGCTTATAATCCCAGCACTTTGGGCGGCCAAGGTAGGAGGTTTGCTTGAGCCAGAAGTTTGAGACTATCCTGGTCAACATAGTAAAACCCCATGTTTACAAAAAAAAAAAAAAGAAAAGAAAAACTTAGCCAGTCGTAGTGGTGTGTGTGCCTATAGTTCACCTATTTTGGAGGCTGAGGCACGAGGATCCCTTGAGCCCAGGAGTTCAAGGGTGCAGTGAACTATGATTGTGCCATTACATTCCAGCATGGGTGACAGAGCAAGATCCTATCTCAATAAATAAATAAATAAATGAAAAAGACATTAAGTTGAAATGTAAAGGGCTAAGAATAAAGAATAATCAAAGACAATATTGAAAAGGAGTCATGGTTGAGGATATATACTACCAGATATTAAGACTTGTTATAAAGGCACAGTAATTAAGACAGTGTGATACTAGTGCAGTCGAACACGATGAGCTCAGAAATAGACTCACATACATATATTTGATATACTTTTATTTATTTATTTATTTATTTAATTTTATTTTTTGACACGAAGTCTTGCACGGTCGCCCAGGCTGGAGTGCAGTAGCATGATCTCGGCTCACTGCAAGCTCCACCTCCTGGGTTCACGCCATTCTCCTGACTCAGCCTCCCGAGTAGCTGGGACTACAGGCGCCCACCACCATGCCCGGCTAATTTTTTGTATTTTTTAGTAGAGACGGGGTTTCACCGTGTTAACCAGGATGGTCTCGATCTCCTGACCTCGTGATCCACCCACCTCAGCCTCCCAAAGTGCTGGGATTACAGGCATGAGCCACCGTGCCCAGTCTATTTTTGTTTTTGTTTTTTGAGACAGGGTTTCACTCTGTCACCAAGAGTATAGTCCAGGCTGGTGATCACGGCTCACTGTAGCCTCAGCCTTGCAGGTTCAAGCAATCCTCCCACCTCAGCCTCCCAAGTAACTGGGACTACAGGTATGTACCACCACACCTGGCTAATTTTGTTTTATTTTTTGTAGAGATGAGGTTTTGCCAAGTTGCCCAGGCTTACAGGTGATTTATGACAGAGGTGGCACTGCAGAGTGCTGGGAAAAGGACAATCTTGGTACTTGTCAAATGGATATTTGCATGGAAAAAAGCTGAATTGTAAACTCTCCTTATCCATACTCAAAAAAATCAGTACAGGTCAACTGTAGATTTAAAATGTGAAAGGTAAAATAACACACTTTCTAGATAGTAACAGAATATCATCATGGCCTCAGGATAGACAAATTTTTCTAAATAGGACATGAAAAATGCTTATTAAGAAACTCAAATAAACTGGACAATATTAACATAAAAATTTCTGTTTATCAAAAGATATCAAGAGTTCTTCAGCTTCTGGGATTAAAAAAAAGGCATCAAGAGAGTAAAAAATGAAGGTACAGAGTGCAACAAAGTACTCACAATGTATACAGAAAGCCAACAAAAGACTCATATTCAGAATACATAAATAATTCCTACTAATCAATACAAAAGAGCACAAAAAAATAAGCAAAGGACTTGTATAGGCACTTCAAAAATGAGGCTATCCAGTGGCCAGTAACTATAAGAAAGGTGCTCAATCTCTTAAGTCATCGGGAAAAAAGAAATTAAAAGCTCAATGACATCTTGTTATACACATCTACAAAGTGGCTAAAATTAAAAAGACTGACAATTCCAAGTGCTGACAAAAATGTACAGCAATGGGAATTATCCTTTGCTGGTGGGAGTGTAATTTGGTACAATCACTTTGGACACTGGCAGAATCTACTAAAGCTGAACATATGTAAACCCTATTAATCAGCAATTCTACTTCTGGCTTACATCCAACAGAAATGTACAGAAATATAGAGCAAAGCAAGTTTAAGAATGTTCTGGGCCGGGTGTGGTGGCTTGTAATCCCAACACTTTGGGAGGTGGAGGCAGGTGGATCACCTGAGGTCAGGAGTTTTGAGACCAGCCTGGCAACATGGTGAAACTCCATTTCTACTAAAAATAGAAAAATCAAGCTGGGTGCGGTGGCCCATGCCTGTAATCTCAGCACTTTGGGAGGCTGAGGTGGATGGATCATGAGGTCAGGAGATAGAGACCATCCTGGCCAACACGGTGAAACCCTGTCTCTACTAAAAATACAAAAAAATTAGCCGGGTGTGGTGGCAGGCATCTGTGATCCCAGCTACTTGGGAGGCTGAGGCAGGAGAATGGTGTGAACCTGGGAGGCAGAGCTTGCAATGAGCTGAGATTGCACCACTGTACTCCAGCCTGGGCGACAGAGCGAGACTCCGTCTTAAAAAAAAAAGCACAAAAATCAGCCAGACATGGTGGTGCGCGCCTGTAATGCCAGCTACTCTGAAGGCTAAGGCAAGAGAATCGCTTGAATCTGGGAGGCAGAGGTGGCAGTGAGCCAAGATCATGCCATTGCACTCCTGCCTGGGCGACAAGAGCAAAACTCCATCTCAAAAAACAAAAAATTCTTAATAGCTTTATTTGTAATAGTCTAATACTTAATACAAAGATATCCATTAACAGTAGAATGGGTAAATGAATAGTGATACAAAAAAAACATGCAGGAATAAAAATGAATAAAGCATTGCTACATACAACAACAGAAGTGAATGTCACAAAAATGTAATGAAAGAAGCCAGACAAAAATAATACAAACTACATGATTTCATCACCTACATAAAGTTCAAAAACTAATCTAAAGAGAAGTTAGGATAGAGGTTTTACGTTTATGTAGAGTACAAGGGACAGTTCTGGTAATTATCTTTTCACCTGAGTGCTTAATTACACAACTGTATTCATTTAGTGACGATTCACTGATCTGCACACTTCCAATCTTCACTATGTATGCTAAACTTCAATGAAAAGTTCACTAAACATTGTTTTAAACCTCTTTTCTCTGAGTCAGGAAGCTGGCCAGTCCCTGAACAAGTATGCTTGGTATGATGTTTATATCATGCCCAAAACCACACAGCTCATGTTTCTCAATATACTGAAATCACCTGAGTGATTATCCTTAAGACAATTCAATTCTTGGTAACAGCATTTCTCTTGCTCTTTGATAACAGTAAAAGACGCAGCGCAGTGCTGAGTGAATGTCTGATGTTTGAAGGGTTGCTCCCTTCCATTAATTTCACAGAGCTCAAGGGCAAGGAGATTAAAAAAGCAACTGAAACTACTTACTTTTTCCTTTCCAAGGCTGAACACTCCTCATCACACTCCAGCCTGGATAAGCAAATGAAAAAAAAATAAAATAAAATCAGAGTACTGGCTGTACAGCTCTTATCCAGCAAGAAAAGAAAGTCTCAGTCAACCTGGAAGCGCAGCTGACTCTTGCCAAAGAACATTCCCTCAGGCCAGGAAGCAGCCTGTGAGGCCACCTGCTCTTCAGTTTCCATTAGTACCCTTGCCCTAGAAATACCATTTCCCCAGGGACCCCAATCCAGGGATGGCTGGATGAGGTCCCTCTCAAGGACAGGTGGGATGGCCTCTGTTATGGAGCCTAGGAGTCCTCCAGTGGCCTCAGAGTGTTCCCTGGCTGCTCAGCCCCAAATGCTCCACAGGTGCCCCTCTTAACAGCCCAATCTCCCACTCCAGAGACAGTCATCACTCTGGGTTCTCTATTCTCATATGGGTTAAGGTAAACACATATAGGTCTCTGCTTCCTTTGGTTACTGTGAGGCCTGGAAAAGTCTCCTCTAGTCTTAGCTATCTCCTGAGTAGGATGCATTGGGGATGGAACGGATGTCTCAACATCAAATTGTCTATTGAATACTTATTATGTATGCAAGGCTCTACTATGAAGTACTGAGATAAATGAATAATCCCTGCCCTCTAATTGAAGTCTAATTGAAGAAAGAGGCACATATATGCATTTTAAAAATTACCTGGCTTGATGAACTTCCTTTTTGGTAATTAACTTGCTGATCTCCACTGAACCTCCAAGCTGCATGTCTGTTATTTTAGAGGCCATGGAAATTGCAGCTATTCTGAAATATAAAAAAGAAAGGGAAAAAGAGGCATTGCAGTTTCACAAGAACCTCCTTATACTTGGGATACAGAAGACCTCTTTAAAAGCAAATCTAGGCCGGGTGTGGTGGCTCATGCCTGTAATCCCAGCACTTTGGGAAACTGAGGCAGGTGGCTCACCTGAAGTCAGGAGTTCAAGACCAGCCTGGCCAATATGGTGAAACCCCATCTCTACTAAAAATACAAAAAACTAGCCGGGCATGGTAGCAGGCTCCTGTGATTCCTGCTACTCAGGAGGCTGAGGCAGGAGAATCACTTGAACCTGGGAGGTGGAGGTTGCAGTGAGCTGAGATCACCCTATTGCACTCTAGCCTGGGCAACAAGAGTGAAACTCCATTTCAAAAAAAAAGCAAATCTATCACATGAAAACTGGTGTGGCCTTGGAAGCCCGGCTACTATGAACTACCGATATATCTATGTCATATCTCTTCAATTATATTCAAAGCAGCTACATGGGAAGCGATGAGGTGACTCAAACCCTCAGTATTCCCTAGAGCAACACTTGGCACTTAGTAGGTATTCAAACACAGCCAATCTGATGTGTGCATCCTCTTAAAGTCCTATATCCATGGCACCTCTCCCCATCTAACCATATATATATGATATATAAATTATAATACATCTTATATATTATACATATATATAAAACCATTCATTCTCTAACATCTCCATCTCAGCACTCAGATCCCTATATGGCTACACAGGTCCCAAGACTTCAGGAAGCTGCAGAGATACCTCACAGAACAATTAGAAACCCTCACACCGGCCGGGTGCGGTGGCTCAAGCCTGTAATCCCAGCACTTTGGGAGGCCGAGATGGGTGGATCACGAGGTCAGGAGATCGAGACCATCCTGGCTAACACGGTGAAACCCCGTCTCTGCTAAAAAATGCAAAAAACTAGC
Source organism: Colobus angolensis palliatus (assembly GCF_000951035.1). NCBI lineage: Eukaryota > Metazoa > Chordata > Mammalia > Primates > Cercopithecidae > Colobus > Colobus angolensis. Next base: position 155,021 of record NW_012120599.1, on the reverse strand, counting down.
CGGGCGAGGTGGCAGGTGCCTGTAGTCCCAGCTACTTGGGAGGCTGAGGCAGGAGAATGGCGTAAACCCTGGAGGCAGAGCTTGCAGTGAGCTGAGATCCAGCCACTGCACTCCAGCCTGGGCAACAGAGCGAGACTCCGTCTCAAAAAAAAAAAAGAAACCCTCACACCAGAAGGGCACAGGGCTTAGCCCTGGCTGTGCCAATGACAAATGGTGGGATGTGAAAGCAATTCACCTAACTTCAGGACATCTTCCCTTCTTATCTCACAATGTAATATGACCAAAAGAGAGAAAAAGAGAAAGAGGAAGGAGGAAGTGGAAAAATTTAAAAGTTATTTTACACACTAAAGTTAGGGAAGAAAAGGTACATAAAGCAGCACTTTTTCTTTGAACTAGAGAAACTAGATTCTTAAAAATGTATGTAAACTTTCTAGCCAGGTGTGGTGGCTCACTCCTGTGATCCCAGCACTTTGAGGGGCCGAGGTAGGAGACCAGCCTGGGAAACAGGGCTAGACCCCTCTCAATAAAACAAAACAAAACAAACAAAAAAACCTTTCCAGCTTTTAGAAAAGGTGCAAGGATACTATGATAAACACATGTATCTGTGCAGTGGTGTTTACAACTGATCACAACCAGTTACAGACTTGTTTCTTCTCCACTCCCACTGATTCACTTGATTAGCTTTAAAAACAAAACAAAACACACATATCTGTTTCACCTAGGTCACCAGTTGTTAACATTTAAGTAACACTAACCTTTGATAAGTACTAGATGCTTCAGAGCAAATCACCATCTCTTTTCTTCGTCCACATTCACACTGTAGCTCTACCTGAAGTCAGATGACATGCAACGACTTTTAGCACACTGGAACCATGTGAATAAAGCAGTTTTCACTCTTAAATCCTCTCTTAAACCATAGTAGAGACTAGAGAGTCAGTGGGTGGCCACTCTCCAAGCTGGAAGAAGCTAACCACACATGCAAACTGACACAGTTGCAGACATGCTAGAAGTGCCCCATCCACAATGCCCCCTTTTGGAAACCACCTCTGCTCTTCATCCTGGCTGAAGGGGCGGGCCTGGGATGAAGTTTTTATCATCAGAGACAGATGCTTGCCCTAGGCCCAACTGTGGCCTAGCCAACTCCACCTCCTCAAGGTGGCCACACTTGATCCTTTAGACCAGGCTAAAACTCCCATTTACCTGCTCTCATAGCACCCTCCACAAGGCTTAAACTACTCCCTCATGACACCACAGCCATAGTTAGTTATCTAAGCAATAACTGAATATCTGTCCCATCAGGTAGTGAGGAACCATGTGTCTCTTGTTCACTAATTTATCCCTAGCACCTCATACTACGTCTTGCACAAAAGACATTTATACATTTATTAAATAAATGGAGTAAACAATCAGTGTCTATTGAGAATCTGATCCAAGGGAGACACAGACTGTAGTCTGGTGGCAGTGGGTACCTGCTGAATCAAAAGGCCATACCAAGTTTGGCAGGCAGAAACCTGTGTGACTGACTCTACCTTTCTCTAACTTGTGGTTTTTGGCAACCAATGACCCCTGATTAAGATGCATGCCCAGGGGCTACTGTAGACAGTTCTGGACTCACTAGTAGCCTCAGAACCACAGTCAATGCTCCATCTGTGGCCAGAAATACCCACCTTGGCTTTACAAGCAGTCACAGCGCAGGGTGAGCTGGTATGGCAGGGTGCCATACACGGGTGACCACAGTCAGCTCTGGGGGTGGTGCAGGGCTGCTTGCAGGCCTCATCCACAAGACACTCCCCTTTGTGACAGAGTCTCTGACATTTGTGCATCCCACATGGTAGCGTGGCACTGCAGGGTAATCCGCAAGAGATATCAACCAGGTGACAGGGGATGTTGCTCCGAAACTAGGAGAGACAGAAGTAGTCAGATTCTCATCTCCATATGGGATTTGGGGTGAGTTTTAACTTTCTCTTAAAACATTTCTGAGCTTATAGCAGGTTTTTTTTTGTTTGTTTGTTTTTGTTTTTCTGATAAAGGGTTTTACTCTGTCACCCAGGCTGGAGTGTAATGGCATGATTATGACTTTCCTGGGGCTCACGTGATCCTCCCACCTCAGTCTCCCAAGTAGCTGGAATTGCAGGTGCATGCCACCACGCCTGGCTAATTTTTGTATTTTTTTTTTAAGAGATGGGGTTTCACCATGTTGCCCAGGCTGGTCTCGAACTCCTGAGCGGAAGCAATCCACCTGCCTAGGCCTCCCAAAGTGCTGAGATTACAGGTGTGAGGCACTGCATCTGGCAATAATGGTTTGTATTTATTTATTTATTTATTTTGAGAGGAAGTCTCACTCTGTTGCCCAGGATAGAGTATAGTGGTGCCCATCTCGGGGCTCAGTGCAACCTCCACCTCCAGGGTTCAAGGGATTCTCCAGCCTCAGACTCCCGAGTAGCTGGGATTACAGGTGTGTACTACCATGAGCAGCTAATTTTTGTATTTTCAGTAGAGACTGGGTTTCGCCATGTTGGCCAGGCGGCTGGTCTTGAACTCCTGACTTCAAGCGATCCACTTGCCTCAGCCTCCCAAAGTGCTGGGATTACAGGCGTGAACCACCACACTCAGCCCAGTTTTTAAAATAAGAATTATTATTATTTTAATTTTTAGAGACAGGGTCTCACTATGTTGCCTAAGCTGGACTTGAACTTCTGGGCTCAAGTGATCCTCCTGCCTTAGTCTTCTGATTAGCTGGGACCATAGGTACATGCCACTACATCCGGCTTAAAAGCTGTATTTTTAAAAAAGCTCTATTTATCTGGAAAAAAATCACTTTGATTTTCAAAGTCTGAAAGGTTAGTTTGAGATGAAGAAAACAAACCTTAACTTTATTTAATAATCTCTGTTATGACTCAAAAGGATTTGTAGCAGAAGCCAAAAATGTGATCTGGGACATAAACTTTCCAAAGTGACAACAAACAAATGTAACTAGATAACTAGGGAGTGCTTGAAAATGCTATGACTAACTGGGAGGGGCAGATAATCTTTTCCCTCCTTTCTGAACTGCTAAAGCAGAGTCAATAGACTAACTCTTATAGACGCGGGGGTGGAAGGCAACCTTGGCCCAGGGTTCTGAGACTGAGGGCCATTTTTTTTGTTTGATTTTGCTTTTTTTTTTTTGAGATGGTCTTCCTCTGTCGCCCAGGCTGGAGTGCAACGGCGCGATCTCAGCTCACTGCAACCTCCACCTCTCAGGTTCAAGCGGTTCCCCTGCCTCAGCCTCCCAAGTAGCTGAGACTACAGGTGTGTGCCACCATGCCCAGCTAATTTTTGCATTTTTAGTAGAGACAGGGTTTCACTATGTTGGCCAGGCTGGTCTCAAACTGCTGATCTCAGGTGATCCACTTGCCTCAGCCTACCAAAGTGTTGGGATTACAGGCGTGAGCCACTGTGCCCAGCCTGTTTTGCTTTTTTTTGAGGCAGAATCTTGCTCTGTTGCCCAGGCTGGAGGGCAGTAGCACAATCATGGCTCACTGCAGCCTTGAACTCCTGGGTTCAAGTGATCCTCCTGCCTTAGCCTTCCAAGTAGCTGGGCATACAGGCATGCCACTAAATCCAGCTAATTTTTGTATTATTGTAGTCAGGATCCCACTGGTTGCCCAGGCTAGAAGGCTGTTTTCTGCAATTAAATACTTAACTCTCCTCATGTCTCCCAACTCATGGTCTCCACAACTTCAGGCAGTCCTGTCCTTTAAAAAATTTAGAGAAAACAGGCCATGGAACCCCCAACTCATTTTTTTTTCTTGAAAAATGGCCTGTTACCCGCTTCCTCACCATAGGAAAAAGCTGCTGAAATTTTACTCTTGTAGGACCAAAGGCTAGTCTTATATATTCACTCAAATTCTTTCATGAACCCTCGAAATGAGGGATGTACTTCTACTGCAGTGACACACAACTTCTCCCTTGAAGATACCTCCAACATCTAGGACATACATGTTTCCCATTGCACTGGAATCCATATTTTGGTGGAATGTAGTTCTCAATCATTAAACACTTACGTATTCTACTACCAGGGCAATGGGGATAATTTTCGCCGATGCTCTGCCCTGTCATCCTCTCCACATTACTTTCTTCTCGCTACCCTTTAGGACGTTAATTCTTGCAAAATACCTGGAGAGCCCTTCCATCCTCCTTAGCCCTCTGTATTTCCCACATTACTGCTATTGTCTGCTTTCATGCCTGCCTCCCGACCCAAAGTGAAGGCTTCATAAGGGCAAGGGTTAGTTTCATTCACTTTCAAATCACCCAAACCTAGCCTGTTACCTAGCACACAGTAGGTACTCATACTCGTTATCTGTTGAATGAAGTCTGAATAAGCCATCAACACAAAGATAACACATTGATGTTTTAGAATGGATAAACTGGAAAAGGTGAGATACATAGAAAAGAATAAATACCAAGGACTTGAGAACCACCCACAGGAAATCAGTGGAGGAATATATGTCCATGAAGATAAAAGAATATGGCATGTTGTTATAGATGTCAAGAGAGTTTCATGAAATGTTGGCCAATACATCATGATGCAAAATAAGCAGGTTACAAAACAGTATCTTTTTTTTTTTTTTTTTTTGGTATAGGACAGTTGGAATGTAGAAAACAGTATCATCTTAATCAGAGCAAGGAAAAATGTGTATCACATGTCTGGTGGTTTATATGCCAGAATGTTAGAGTATTTCTTTCTCAGTAGCAGAATTAAATCTTTTCAACTGTACAATAAATATGCATTTTTTTTATAGGACTTCACTTTATTGCATTTCATAGATATCACATTTTTTACAAATTGCAAGTTTGTGGCAACCCTGTGTCCAGCAAGTCTATCTGTTCCACTTTTCCAACAGCACATGCTCATTTCGTGTCTGCGTCACATTTTGGTAATTCTCGCAACATCTCAGAATTTTTCATTATTCTATCTGTTATGGTGACCTATGATCAGTGATTTTTTTTTTTCCTTTTTCTTATTTCAATAGTTCTTGGGGAACAGGTGGTGTCTGGCTACATGGATAAGTTCCTTAGTAGTGATTTCTGAGATTTTGGTGCACCCATCACCCGAGGAGTGTACATTGTACCCAATGTGTAGTTTTTAAAATTTATTTATTTTTTTTTCGAGACGGAGTCTTGCTCTGTTGCCCAGGCTGGAGTGCAGTGGCACAATCTTGGCTCACTGCAACGTCCGCCTCCTGAGTTCAAGCAATTCTCCTGCCTCAGCCTCCCAAGTAGCTGGGATTACAGGGATGCACCACCATGCCCAGCTAATTGTTTTAGTAGAGATGGGGTCTCACCATGTTGGCCAGGTTGGTCTCGAACTCCTGACCTCGTAATCTGCCTGCCTCGTCCTCCCAAAGTGCTGGGATTCTAGGCATGAGCCACCATGCTCGGCCCCAGTGTGTAGTTTTTTATATCCCTCACCCGCCTCCCATCTTTTCCCTAGAGTCCCCAAAGTCCACTGTATCATTCTCATGCCTTTGCGTCCTCATAGCTTAGCTCCCACTTATGAGTGAAAACATACGATGTTTGGTTTTCCGTTCCTGAGTTACTTCACTTAGGATAACGGTCTCCAAATCCATCCAGGTTGCTGTGAATGCCATTATTTCATTCCTGGCTGAGTAGTATTCCATGGTACGTATATATATATATATATATACACACACCACAATTTCTTTATCCACTTGTTGATTGATGGGCAGTTGGGCTGGTTCCACATTTTTGTAATTGTGAATTGTGCCGCTATAAACATGCGTGTGCAGGTATCTTTTTCGTATAATGACTTCTTTTCTTCTGGGTAGACGCCCAGTAGTGGGACTGCTGGATCAAACGGTAAATCTACTTTTAGTTCTTTAAGGAATCGCCAGTTTTCCACAGTGGTTGTACTAGTTTACATTCCCACCAGCAGTGTAAAAGTGTTCCCTTTTCACCACATCCACGCCAACATCTATTATTTTTTGATTACTGCCATTTTTGCAGGAATAAGGTGGTTATTAAAAAGAAAAAATTGGTGTTTTAAAGTAAAATGATTGGAACAGACAACAGATCATTGGTTTTCAGGGACTGGAATTGGGGACATTGAGTACACAGGGGCATGAAGGATGTTTAGGGGTGACTGAACTGTTCTACATCTTGATTGTGGTAGTGGTTTGATGGTATGTATGCTTTTGTTAAAACTCATGGATCTGTACAATAAAAAGGGTAAATTCTGTTGTATGCAAATTACATCTTAAGAAAAAATTTTTAAGCAATGGAAAGCTTTTACTTCTGAATGTATTTACTTTGAGAAACAATGAGACTAACAATTCTTAAGTACTAAAATCATGAAGCTCTGCCTGGAACAATGAGCACTTGAGAGAGAAAACTTACCTCATGCTTGCCCATGCACCACTTCTGAGTTAGGAAAGTGCAAGGGGGACACTTCTCTTCACTATGACAAGAATGATATACTGCAGAAAGAGAAAGGTAACTTTAGGAATACTTTCGAAATAAAGCCACATAAACCATTATACATCGCATAAATGGCATACAGCATGAAACTTTTAAATTCAGAAACTGGGAGTACTTTTAAAAAATGGTCACAGGAAAGTAAAAAGTACCTGACTTTATGTTAAAGTGTTGAAGGACAAGCATGAGTGAGAAAAAGAAACCCAACCAAGGCGGAAGAGACATGCCCAAACAGAAGCAGAGGAGGCAGCTTTCTCATCTCATCTCTTGCAGCACAGCCATATGGTCCATTCAATTCTACTATGTCATTCTTTTGGCCCTACCTTAACAGCAACTGCTCACTTCTGCTTAGATATCTTTGCTATTAATTTCATCTAAAATGCTTCTGCTGATTCCTTCCAATTTCATTACTGCTTATAAGGGGAAGTTCATCAAAACTCACCTCCTACAATGAAGCTTTCCTTGGCTGACTACACTCTAGCCTGAGCTCCCTCACACTTCCTGGTGTCTCAGTTCCTACACAGATGGGTTGCTGCCACATTATTTAGCCCATCTGCATGTGAAGGGTGGTTGTATCATGTGTATTGAACAACCATTCTCCTCCTCGCAGGGAGAACGTAAGAACCTCACGGTCACGGGGTATTTTTCTCTTCCTCTGAAGTTCCCTCTGTGTCTGACACCATGTTAGAAATACAGTAAACACTTAAGAAAATGGAAATGAATGGGGAACAAAATAGGCTAAAACAACACAATTCACAAATGGTGAAGTTCTTACTATGGATCTTGCCCAGCAGGATTTGGGCTTCATCTGTAACACCTGCAAGTAAGTGTAAAGGAGGGAACGGGTGGGGACTGGCCTGGGCATGTACTTCATGCTGGTATGAATGCCACAGGAGGGGCTTTCAAACTATGCTGGGAGGACTATCCTAAGATTCCCAAGGAAGGAGGGAACATTCCACTTAATGAAGAATTTAAGGCCAGGCGCGGTAGCTGAAGCCTGTAATCCCAGCACTTTGGGAGGCCGAGACGGGCGGATCACGAGGTCAGGAGATC
>NW_012120599.1:145180-145929 GCF_000951035.1 Colobus angolensis palliatus | reverse complement strand
TTTTTTTGAGATGGAGTCTCACTCTGTTGCCCAGGCTGAAGTGCAGTAGCACGATCTTGGCTCACTGCAAACTCTGCCTCCCTGATTCAAGCAATTCTCCTGTCTCAGCCTCCCGAGTAGCTGAGATTACAGGTACCTGCCACAATGCCTGGCTAACTTTTGTATTTTTAGTAGAAACAGGGTTTCACCATGTTGGCCAGGGTGGTCTCGAACTCCTGACCTCAAGTGACCTGCCCACCTCGGCCTTTCAAAGTGCTAGGATTACAGGCACAAGCCACTGTGCCTGGCCTCTATTTTCTTTTTTGAGACAGAGTATTGGTCTGTCACTAGGCTGGAGTGCAGTGGTGCAATCTCAGCTTACTGCAACCTCCGCCCCGCGGGTTCAAGCGATTCTCCTGCCTCAGCCTCCTGAGTAGCTGGGACCACAGGCACATACCAACACGCCTGGCTAATTTTTGTATTTTTAGTAGAGACGGGGTTTTACCATGTTGGGCAGGATGATCTCGAACTCTTGACCTCATGATCTGCCCCCCTTGGTCTCCCAAAGTGCTGGGATTACAGGCATGAGCCACTGCGCCTGGCCCTGGCCTCTATTTACTTTTTTTTTTTTGAGACGGAGTCTCGCTCTGTCGCCCAGGCTGGAGTGCAGCGGCCGGACCTCAGCTCATTGCAAGCTCCGCCTCCTGGGTTCACGCCATTCTCCTGCCTCAGCCTCCCGAGTAGCTGGGACTACAGGCGCCCGCAACCTC
>NW_012120599.1:144162-145081 GCF_000951035.1 Colobus angolensis palliatus | reverse complement strand
TCTTAATTTTAATAGGATAAATACATATTGCTTCTATAACAACAAAAAAGTCACTTTTAATTTTGTAAAAAGACGCTAAATTTCAAAATACGCACCAAAGTGGAGACCACAAAGAAATAAAAGTTCTTGAGAGATAAGATCAGCTGGGGTGTCTTCCAACCTTTTTAGGTGTCTCTGACATCCCTAGAGTAAACCAATGGAGTAAACCAACTATATCACGATGGATTGGATGCAGAAGTAGATACGAGAATTCAGGTGTGATTCCAAGCTGTGGCCCAGATTACAGACCCAACTTCACAGAAGCAGCCCCTGAGCATGGGAGCAAGGGGCAGCCATCACAGCATAACTTTAGAGCAGCAAAGACAGTTACACAGCAGGATCCTAAATGACATGGTGTGAGCAGGCTGAAGTGTGAAGACAAGATGCTACTCACCTGGATGGTCACATTCATGGACTCTAGCGCAGGTTTGGGTACATTCAGGGGGCCTAGTACCACAGGGAACTGGAGGGTAAATCACTGATGCACCACAATGGCAGGTTAATTCATCAAAACCTGGTGGAGCAGCAGGTAAAACAAAAGAATCCTTTCTGAGTTTGGGATGTGCACATACATATTTACACACACACACACACACACGCACACACACATTTTTGCTTGTAGTTTCAGCGGAGAATCTTTGGAGGTGCTACTTTTTTTAAAGGAGGTTTTTTTTTTTATATTAAACTTTTAGTTTATTAAAACTAAGTTGGTGGAAGAGGCATGCACAGATATGAAATTTCATTTACTACTATGACCCTGACAACTTCCCAATACTTTTCCCAACATATTTCTAGACTGGAGATTATATTAATGACTGAGTTTTTAATATTATAACAGGAAAGTTATCAACATTTCAAAGATCACATAAGAATTATTTTC
>NW_012120599.1:134576-141772 GCF_000951035.1 Colobus angolensis palliatus | reverse complement strand
CTCCCAAAGTGCTGGGATTACAGGAGTGAGCCAGTTTGAAATTTAAAAAAAATATATTTTATTTTCACATTGTGTGTGTGTCTTTGTGTGAGAGAGACAGGGTCTTACTCTGTTGCCCAGGCTAGAGTGTGGTGGTACGATCTCGGCTCACTGCAACCTCCACCTCCCGGGTTCAAGCAATTCTCCTACCTCAGCTTCCTGAGTAGCTGGGATCACAGGTGCCCACAACAATGTCCAGGTGAGTTTTAAATTTTTAGCAGAGACAGGGTTTCACCACGTTGGCCAGTCTGGTCTGGAACTCCTGACCTCAAGAGATCTGCCCGCCTTGGCCTCCCAAAGTGCTGGGATTACAGGCATGAGCCACCATGTCCAGCCTTATTTTTACATTTAAGTCTATTTATTTATTTAGAGACCGGGTTATGAGATGGGCATTTTTGTATTTTTGGTAGAGATGGGGTTTTACCATGTTGCCAAGGCTGACCTTGAATTCCTTGGATCAAGTAAGATCCACCCACCTCAGCCTCCAAGTCAAATTACAGGTGTGAGCCACCATGCCTGGCTGTAAATTTTTTTAATAAGAGGAAGTCTTTAAGCCTTCTAACACTAGTTTATAATACTTGCACAATTCATCACTCTTCACTTTAAATATATAAATTTTAAAAATAATTTTGTATGTTATATATATACATACACATGTATTACCTTGCTATTGGTACTGTGTTATCTTGTTTATGTATATACACACTGATACAGTTTGGCTGTGTCTCCAACCAAATCTTATCTTGAATTTCCACATGTTGTGGGAAGGACCTGGTAGGAGTTACCTAAATGATGGGGGGGAAGTCTTTCCCATTCTGTTCTCATGATAGTGAATAAGTCTCCTGAGATCTGATGGCTTTATAAGGCCGAGTTTCCCTGCATAAGCCTCTCTCTGCCTGCTGCCATCCATGTTAAGACGTGACTTGCTCTTCCTTGCCTCTCACCATGATTATGAAGCCTCCCCAGCCACTTGGAACTGTAAGCCCATTAAACCTCTTTCTTTTGTAACTTGCCCAATCTCGGGTATGTCTTTATCAGCAGTGTGAAAACAGACTAACACAGTAAACTGGTACCAGTAGAGTGGGGTGCTGCTAAAAAGATACCCGAAAATGTGGAAGTGACTTTGGAACTGGGTAACAGGCAGATGATGGAATAGTTTGGAGGGCTCAGAAGAAGACAGGAGAATGTGGGAAAGTTTGGAACTTCTTAGAAACTTGCTGAATGGCTTTGCCCAAAATGCTGATAATGATATGGACAATAATGTCCAGGCTGAGGTGGTCTCAGATGGAGATGAGGAACTTGTTGGGAGTTGGAGCAAAGGTGACTCTTGTTGTTTTATCAAAGAGAGTGGCAACATTTTGCTCCTGCCCTAGAGATCTGTGGAACTTTGAACTTGAGAAAGATGATTAAGGGTATCTGGTGGAAGAAATTTCTAAGTAGCAAAGCATTTAAGAGGTGACTTGGGTGCTGTTAAAGGCATTCAGTTTTAAAAGGGAAACAAAGCATAAAAGTTTGGAAAATTTGCAGCCTGCCAATGTGACAGAAAATCCTATTTTCTGAGAAGAAATTCAAGCTGACTGCAGAAATTTGCGTAAGTAATAAGGAGCCAAATGTAACACCCCGAGACAATAGAGAAAATGTCCCCAAAGCATGTCAGAGGTCTTCATGGCAGCCCCTCCCATGACAGGCCTGGAGGCTCAGGAGGAAAAAATGGTTTTGTGCGCCGGCCCCAGGGTCCCTCTGCTGTATGCAGCCTAGGGACTTGGTGCCCTGCATCCCAGCCACTCCAGCTGCGGTTGAAAGGGGCCAACCCAGAGCTTGGGCCATGGCTTTAGAGTGCAAGCACCAAGCCTTGGCAGCTTCCACGTAGTGTTGCGCCTCTGGGTGCACAGAAATCAATAACTGACGTTGGAAACCTCTGCCTAGGTTTCAGAAGATGGATGGAAACACCTGGATGTCCAAGCAGAAGTTTGCTGCAGGAGTGGGGCTGTCACAGAGAACCTCTGCTAGGGCAGTGCTGAAGGGAAATGTGGGGTTGCAGCCCCCACACGGAGTCCCTACTGGGGCACCAGCTAGTGGAGCTGTGAGAAGAGGGTCACTGTCCTCCAGACCCTAGAATGGCAGATCCACTGATAGCTTGCACTGTGTGCCTGGAAAAGTCACAGACACTCAACACCAGCCTGTGAAAGCAGCTGGGAGGGGGCTGTATGCTGCAAAGTCACATGGGCGGAGCTGTCCAAGACCATGGGAACCCACTTCTTGCATCAGCATGACCTTGATGTAAGACATGGAGTCAAAGGAGAGCATTTTGTAGCTTTAAGATTTGACTGCCCGGCCGGGCACAGTGTCTCACGCCTGTAATCCCAGGACTTTGGGAGGCCGAGGCAGGTAGATCACGAGGTCAGGAGATCAAGACCATCCTGACTAAGATGGTGAAACCCTGTCTCTACTTAAAATACAAAAAATTAGCTGGGCATGGTGGCGGGCGCCTGCAGTCCCAGCTGCTCAGGAGGCTGAGGCAGGAGAATGGTGTGAACCCGGGAGGCAGAACTTGCAGTAAGCGGAGATCACGGAGAGAGTAAGACTTCGTCTCAAAAAAAAAAAAACAAAAGATTTGACTGCCCCACTGAATTTCGGACTTGCATGGGGCCTGTACCCCTTTGTTTTGGCCAACTTCTCCCATTTGGAATGGCTGTATATACCCAATGCCTGTACCCCTGTTGTACCTAGGAAGTAACTAATTTGCTTTTGAATTTACGGGCTCACAGGCAAAGCGACTTGCCTTGTCTTGGATGAGGCTTTGGACTGTAGACTTTTGAGTTAATGCTGAAATAGGTTAAGACTTTGGGGGACTGTTGGAAAGGCATGATTGGTTTTGAAATGTGAGGACATGAAATTTGGGAGGGGCCAGGGGCAGAATGATATAGTTTGGCTGTGTCCCCACCCAAATCTCATCTCGACTTCCCATATGTTGTGGGAGGGACCTGGTGGGAGGTAACTGAATCATGGGGGCAGGTTTTTCTCATGCTGTTCTCGTGATAGTGAATACGTCTCATGAGATTTGATGGCTTTATAAGGCCAAGTTTCCTGGACAAACTCTCTTTCTCTGCCTGCTGCTATCCATGTGAGATGTGACTTGCTTCTCCTTGCCTTCCACCATGATTGTGAGGCCTCCCCAGCCACTTGGAACTGTAGATCCATTAATCCTCTTTCTTTTGTAATTTGCCTAGTCTTGGGTATGTCTTTATTGGCAGTGTGAAAATGGACTAATACATACATACATATACATACACGTTTATACATACATGTTATCATGTCATATATTACATATATGTTATCTTGGTTTTTTAATATATAAAAGAGTATATGAGATAACAGAGTACGAATAGCCAGCTAGTGCTTTATTTAGCTCCATAAAAGCAAATACTTTAAATAAACATTTTATTTTTAAAAATCTTTTTTAAAAATGTCATAATAATTTTTCCTACTGACCTGACCTAAGCAGTACATGAAACCTGAAGCCCAAGTTGCTAAGTCCAGTCTGTGTTGGGACAACACACAATCTCCTGCAGAAGACTGTGTGCTCATCTAGAGGTCTTGGGCTCTGGGGTATGAGACCTTCTCTTTCCTCTTTCTCTTCCTCTGTGTTGCTACCAGATGCCACTAGCTGACTTTTTGACCTGGGTGAGGCTAAAAAGGCCCAGTCTGTCTCTTTGTAGAGAGGTTATGGGGACTGTGAGAGCTCTCTGACTGCTGCTTAGGGGCCCATACCTATGACTTTTAAATCTGGGCTGCATTCTTCACATGGCTCAGGCTTCCAGAAGCCCAGCCCCTGGATGAATGGAATCCGATTATGCCTAATAAGTCCACTTACCACACAGCATATCTCATTACATTTATGCCGTCCACACAACCGTTTCTTGTTACACCGCTTGTCACACATAAATGTAGCATCTGCTGTGGCCAATTAAAAAGAAAAAAGAAAAACAGGCAAAGGATATGGACATTCATTCAACAAATATTTGAGTGACTATAAGCTAAAAGATTACAATAGTAATAATACAATTGTAATAATGTAAATGCAGTTTTGTTTTTTTTTTTTGAGATGGAGTCTCTGTTGCCCAGGCTGGAGTGCAGTGGCATGATCTTGGCTCACCACAATGTCTGCCTCTCGGGTTCAAGTGATTCTTGTGCCTCAGCCTCCCAAGTAGCTGGGCTTACAGGTGCCCGCCACCATAGCCAGCTAATTTTTGTATTTTTGGTAGAAGCAGGGCTTCACTATGTTGTCCAAGCTGGTCTTGAACTCCTGATCTCAGGTGATCCGCATCCCATGGCCTCCCAAAGTGCTGAGATTACAGGAATGAGCCACTGTGTCTGGCCTTTTTGCTTTCTTTTTTTTTCTTTTTCTTTTTTTTGAGATAGAGTCTCACTCTGTTGCCCAGGTTGGAGTGCAGTGGTGCAATCTTGGTTCACAGCAACCTCCACCTCCCAGGTTCAAGCGATTCTCCCACCTCAGCCTCCTGAGTAGCTGGGATTACAGGTGTGTGCCACCACGCCCAGCTAATTTTTGTATTTTTAGTAGAGACCGGGTTTCGCCATGTTGGCCAGGCTGGTCTCGAACTCCTGACCTCAGGTGATCCACCTGCCTTGGCCTCCCAAAGTGTTGGGATTACAGGTGTCAGCCACCATGCCAGGCCATCAGCTTTTTGTTTTTTTTTTAAGAGACAGGGTCTCTTTCTGTCACCCAGGCTGGAGTGCAGTGGCATTAACATAGCTCATTGTAACCTCGAATTCCTGGGCTCAAATGAGCCTCCCATCTCGGCCTTCCAAATGTTGGGGTTACAAGTGTAACCCACTCTGCCCAGCTGAAAATGCGTATTAAAATATCAATTTTCACCTTTAAAACTGTCTAAAAAAAATAGCAATGGTAGGGTTTAAGGTGTGGAGAAAAAGGCACACTCATCTTGGCAGATGGGTGTACAAACTTTTGGAGTCCATGGGGGACTGATTCCAGGACCTCCCTTGGATATCAAAATCCACAGATATTCAAGTCTCTTATACAAAATGGTATAATATTTGCATATAACCTATGCACACTCTTCTTTATAATTCAAATCTTCTCTAGATTACTTATAACACCGAATACAATGTAAATGCTATCTAGATAGTTATTGTTTAGAAAATGATGATGAGAATAAATTTTGTCCATGTTCAGTACAGATGTAATTTGTTTACAAATTTGTCTCTGAATATTTTCAATCTGTGGCTGGTTGAATCCATGGATATGGAACCCGTGGATGTGTAAGGCTGGCTGCGTGTATGTTTCTATCAAAAATTTAAGTATGGCTGGGCATGGTGGCTCCTGCCTGTAATCCCAGCACTTTGGGAGGCTGAGCCAGGAGGACTGCTTGAGCCCAGGAATTCAAGACCAGCCTGGGCAACATAATGAGACCCTGTCTCTACAAAAACTTGCTCACTGCAACCTCCACCTCCTGGGTTCAAGCGATTCTCTTGCCTCAGCCTCCCGAGTAGCTGGGATTACAGGTGCCCACCACCATGCTGGCTAATTTTTTGTATTTTTAGTAGAGACGGGGTTTCACCTTCTTGGCCAGGCTAGTCTCAAACTCCTGACCTCAAGTGATCTGCCCGCCTTGGCCTCCCAAAGTGCTGGGATTACAGGTTTGAGCCATCGCACCCAGCCCTGCAAAAACTTTTAAAAATTAAGTTTTTCAAACTTAATTAAAAGTTAATTAAGCCATGGGCATGGTGGTGTATGCCTGTGGTCCCAGCTATTTGGGAGGCTGGTGTGGAAGGACCACTGGAGCCCAGGAGAGCAAGGTTGTAGTGAGCTGTGATCTGCCACTACACTCCAGTCTAGGCGACAGAGAGAGACCTTGTCTCAAACAATAAATATATTTTAAAAACCAACAATGAAATATCAGAGACATCATATCACGTGGTAGTGATATCTCACTTCACTAGGATGGCTATGATTTAAAAAACCCCAAAAATGGCCGGGTGTGGTGGCTCAAGCCTGTAATCCCAGCACTCTGAGAGGCTGAGGCGAATGGATCATGAGGTTAGGTGTTCGAGACCAGCCTGACCAACATGGTAAAACCCCGTCTCTACTAAAAATACAAAAATTAGCCAGGCACGGTGGTGGGCACCTGTAATCCCAGTTACTCAGGAGGCTGAGGCAGGTTAATCACTTGAACCTGGGAGGCGGAGTTTGCAGTGAGCCGAGATTGCGCCACAGCACTCAAAGCCTGGGCAACAGAGTGAGACCCTATCTCAAAAAATCAAACACAAAAACAAAAAAACTCAGAAAATAACAAGTATTGACAAGGATGTGGAGAAAACGAAACCCTCATACATTGCTGGTAGGAATATAAAATGGTGCAGTCACTGTTGAAAACACAATGGCAGTTTTTCAAAAAAAGTAAACATAAGATTACCATCGGATCCAGCAATTCTACTCCTAGGTATATACCCCAAAGAAATGAAAATAGGTATTCAAACAAAAACACGTATACAAATGTTCGTAACAGCACTATTCACAATGGCCAAAAAGTTGAAACATGCTAAGTGAAAGAAGTGGGGCACATAAGATTATATTTTGTGACTTCATTTAGATGAAGTATAGTAAATCCATACAGATAGAAAGCAGATCAGTGGTTACCTGGGTGAGGGCTGAGTGAGGAGTAAATGCTTAGTTAATACACAGTTTCCTTTCAGGGTGATGAAAATGTTTTTCCCCAGCACTCTGGGAGGCCAACATGGGAGGATCACTTGAGGCCAAGCATTCAAGACCAGCCTGGTCAACATAGTGAGAACCTGTCTCTACATATTTTTAAAATAAAATTTTAAAAAAGGCTGGGCACAGTGGCTCATGCCTGTAATCCGAGCACTTTGGGAGGCCAAGGCAGGCGGATTACGTGAGGCCAGGAGTTTGAGGCCAGCCTGGGTAACATGGTGAAATCCCATCTCCACTAAAAATACAAAAAAATTAGCCTGGCATGGTGGCAGGTGCCTGTAATCCCAGCTACTCAGGAGGTTAAGACAGGAGAATCGCTTGAACCCAGGGGGCGGAGGTTGCAGTGAGCTGAGATCGTGCCACTGCACTCCAGCCTGGGCAACAAGAGCAAAACTATGTCTCA
>NW_012120599.1:126311-134526 GCF_000951035.1 Colobus angolensis palliatus | reverse complement strand
ACTGCACTCCAGCGTGGGTGACAGAGCAAGACTCTGTCCCAAAAAGTAAGATAAAATAAAATAAAATAAAATAAAACAAAACAAAAGGAGGAAATACATTGTTCTCCATCTCTCACAAGTTGTAATCTGGCACTCAGCTACCTAAACTGTTCGAGATTTAAACAAAAAAAAAAAAAAGTAAGATAAAATAAAATAAAGGAAAAGAAAAAGAAAAAAGTAAGATAGAGAAAATGTTTTGGAACTAGATTGTGAAAGGACTAAGTGCCACTGAACTGTACATTTAAAATGGTTAATTATATGTTATGTGAATTTCAACTAAAAAAACGTGGGCTAAACACTGAAGTATTTATGGGTGAAATGATATTTGAGATTTATTTTCAAAGTACTTCAGCATAAATAAAATGTAGGGAAGGAGGGATGGATGAAAACAAGAGAGGCAAAATGTTGACAACTGATGATGACAAGTCATAGGTATGTGGGGATTCATTATACCACTTTCACATATGGTTGAAATTTTGCATCATAAAGTTATAAAAAGTGGGACAGGACAGTTCCTGCTTATTATTAATGTGGAAAAACTAGAGACAACCTAAATGACCACCAAAAGGGCCATGGTGAACTATGACATGGTAGACCCATATATAGAATACTCTGCAAGAGCAAGAGTTATGCATACTGACATGGAAATACGTCTTTGAGATATTAGTGAGGGAAAATAAACTGCAGACAGTATCTTTAGCATGAGCCTAAATCGAGGGGAAAAACAAAACTATGCTGGCATGTTTATACATCTGTATGAATAGGGAAAAAGACCTGGAACCCTATCTAACAAACTACTATCAGAGGGCAAATTTTCATCTTTCGCTTTATATTCTTTTTTTCTTGAAACTTCATAAGTGTATTAATTTTGTAATTTTTTCAAATTATGTTTTTATTATTTTGTTTTATTGTTTTAGAGATAGGGTCTCGCTCTGTCACCCAGGCTAGGGAGCAATGGCACAATCACAGCTCACTGCAACCTCAAACTCCTGGACTCAAGCAATCCTCTGCCTCAGCCTCCCAAGTATCTAGGACTACAGGTACATGCCACTATGCCTGGCTAACTTTTAAACTTTTTTTGCAGAGACAATGTCTCACTATGTTGCCCAGGCTGGTCTTGAACTCCTGGCTTTAAGTGATCCCCCAGCCCTGGCCTCCCAAAGCATAAGGATTCAGATGTGAGTCACTGCATCTGGCCCAAATTACGTTTTTCTTGTTTGTTTTTTGATACAGAGTCTTACTCTATCACCCAGGCTGGAGTGCAATGGCTTGATCTCAGTTCACTGCAACCTCTGTCTCCTGAGTTCAAGTGATTCTCCTGCCTCAGCCTCCTCAGTAGCTGGGATTACAGATGTGCACCACCACACGTGGCTGATTTTTGTATTTTTAGTAGAGATGGGGTTTCACCATGTTGGCTAAGCTGGCCTTGAACTCCTGACCTCAGGTGATCCGCTCACCATGGCCTCCCAAAGTGCTGGGATTACAGGCATGAGCCGCCATTCCTGGACCCAAATTATGTTTTTAATAACCAAACTTTTTTTCCTTGATACAGATGGCACACTGAACCAAAAGTTTAAGTACGGTTTTGAGGCAGATGTTGCTGGGTACCTCCCAAACAGTCACTCTCCTCTTTCAGGCAAAGACAGCCTTAATTTTGTTCAGAAATTGGAGGCCAGTGTGCTCCTCAGTTCCAGGGGTGGATGTTGTTTAGCTTTACCCACCAGGGTAATTCCGTTCACTTTGCTAGTGACAGGTTTAGGCAGAAGCACTGGACACAAAGTGTACTGAGAACCTTTCAGGACTGTTTCCCTTGCTCTTACATAAGAAGAGAAGATCAACACTCTCTTCATGGATTTTGTTTAGATGTTGTTGGGCAGAGACCCAACGTGTGAAGTTGCAGTAGCTGACATATCCACAAGGAGAAAATCAAGAAAACCACAGAGAAGCTGAATTGAAGTCTTGGAAATCACTGAGCTTAAAATTAACCAATCCCAGACTTGTTCTGCCTCCAGACTTCCTATTAGGTGTAACAGTAAATACCCTTATCAGAAAAGTCATTTTTTCTTGGGTTTGGATACCTGCATCCAGAAGCTTCCTAACTGATACAGCTAGCTGTCTGACTACAATAAGATCTTTCATTTTGCATATCCTTATCTTCCATCACTTTTCCAAAAAGGTTTTACAGCGGTTTCAACGAGAGTATGTGACGGTCATCAAAACAGGAATTGAGGCCGGGTGCGGTGACTCATGCCTGTAGTCCCAGCACTTTGTGAGGCTGAGGCAGGTGGATCACTTGAGGTCAGGAGTTAGAGATCAGCCTGGTCAACATGGTGAAACCCTGTCTCTACCAAAAATACAAAAATCAGCCAGGTGTAGTGGTGCGCACCTATAATCCCAGCTACTTGGGAGGCTGAGGCAGGAGAATCGCTTGAACCTGGGAGGTTGAGGTTACAATGAGCTGAGACTGCGCCACTGCGCTCTGGCCTGGGCAACACAGTGAGACTCCGTCTCAAAAGAAAAAAGAAAAAAAAGTTCAAACGATTTTACAGTGATTATCCATATGCCCATATCTAGATTCTACCATTAACATACTTTTTCATATATATATATCCATTCTTCTATCTACCCACTAATTTCCTTTTTTAATGCATTTCAAAGCAAGCTGTAGACATGAGTATACTTAGCTTAAATTTTTCAGCATTTCATCAACAGAATTCAATTTATAATTTTTTCCTATTCAGGTGAAAGTTATATACAAATCTTAAGCAGTGCTTTGCTGAATTTCGACAAATACATAACCCAACTCCCTACCAAAGTGAAGATACCTGCATCCCAAAAATTCCCTCATGCCCCACCCCAGTCATACCTTCACTTTTGAGACTGGTACATGGAAGCTCCTATGGAAAAAGAAAAAGAAACAGTAACTACTTTAGGAATAATTAAAACAATACAACTATAATATAATGCCAAAGGTAATAAGAATATCCCAAATATCCCGTACTTCTCTGATAGTCACTTATTCACCAACTTCACTTGCCATGCCTGGAGTGAGCCTAATCCCTATATGAATGAGCTTTACTCGCGAGAGGACTCCAGGCTTACAGACTTTTCATGAAAATACAATTCTAACGATCTTTGTGGTCTGGTCTCCAAATTCACGGTAGACTAATAATTATAAAATCTGAACAGAAAGAGGGGCTGCTAAGGGTATGCAAAGGAAAGAGAAGTCATTACTTAACAAGGGTGCAGACAGAAAAAGCCATAAAAAGCAGATGTAAGAATTGAAAACAGGTAACAATCTGTACCATGCAGGGACAAACGGCTCTACACACTTCAGAGCACACCTGACAATACCACCAAACTATAGCAAAGTGAAATAAAGCAGATCTTTGGTTTGGTCTCTGAGGTTTTATTACTGTGGTTTCCATTACATGTGAGTGGTCTAAAAGGTCTATCATGTAATTTTGCTGAGGCATGATCCTAAAAAACGTGGGTAGCGACGCTAGCGTGTGGGAAACAAGTCAGTCACTTGGGGTAGAATGAGTCTGGCTAGCTGCCTGGCTTCTACATCTGATTTTGGCTTTGATGTCATTTACAGGGTGCCATGTACTCAGAAATGACAGAAATGAGAAAAATGACTTTAAAAGTCCCCTCTTAGTAAAAATTATCCTGGAAAAAAAAAAAAAGCAGCTACTGGAGTTGATAACAGATGTGAAGAAGTCTAAGTAATAAAAGGTTCTTGGCTGGAAAATATACATTTCAGATTAAAAAAATGAGGTGCCTGGGATTGTTGATATGACAAAGTTCCCTATATGCTCTCTACAGATATAAAGCAAAAGTGACTCATGAAACTGAGTTAATGCTCCCATCAGTGAACATTGGATTATACAGAAGAAATGATATGCAGGAGAGGTTATCTACAAATGTCAGGAAAGGCAGAACTCCCATAAACTCCTACACATGAATTACCATAAAGACTTAAATATAGCATGCTTTATTAAGACATAGTAAGACACAGCATACATTTATCAGAGTCCCACCGAAGTGATGAAATGAAAACAACCTTTGAAGTTTTTTTTTTTTTTTTTTGAGGCGGAGTCTCGCTCTGTCACCCGGACTGGAGTGCAGTGGCCAGATCTCAGCTCACTGCAAGCTCCGCCTCCTGGGTTTACGCCATTCTCCTGCCTCAGCCTCCGGAGTAGCTGGGACTACAGGCGCCCGCCACCTCGCCCGGCTAGTTTTTTTGTTTTTTTAGTAGAGACGGGGTTTCACCGTGTTAGCCAGGATGGTCTCGATCTCCTGACCTCGTGATCCGCCCGTCTCGGCCTCCCAAAGTGCTGGGATTACAGGCTTGAGCCACCGCGCCCGGCCAAACCTTTGAAGTTTTAAGAAAGTTTTATTTATATAGAAAACTCACTTCTGTGGAAAAGCCCACTCCATTACAAAAACCATGTCATGAAAAATCCGTATGCATGAGAAATCTAGTTACACAATGAGGTGATAATTATCAGCTTTTTTTTTTTTTTGAGACAGTCTCACTCTGTCACCCAGGCTGGAGTGTAGTGGTGCAATCTCGGTTCACTGCAAGCTCCGCCTCCTGGGTTCACACCATTCTCCTGCCTCAGCCTCCGGAGTAGCTGGGACTACAGGCGCCCGCCACTGTGCCCAGTTAATTTTTTTGTATTTTTAGTAGAGACGGGGTTTCACCATGGTCTCGATCTCCTGACCTCATGATCCACCTGCCTCGGCCTCCCAAAGTGCTGGGATTACAGGCATGAGCCACCGTGCCCAGCCAATTATCAGCTTTTTGAAGAGTTTTTTTTTTTTACTTTGTCAAACAGGTTTAACAGAGTTTGTATTGACAGTGAGCTCCTCCTGCAATTTAAGGACTTTTACTTGTAAAAATTCAGTTTACACATAGCTTTTCAAGAATACACTCACTGCCATGGAGTCTGCTGTTAGAGGGAGTGAGGACAAAGAGTCAATGAGAAGCAAGAAAATGTAGAGATAGAGAGAGGGATTGTGGGAGAATGAAGAAAACTGACAACAGCCACTTCCAGCTTGTACGTCCCAACCCTGCTTATAATTTTCAGTCACAAAGATCACGAAGAGCATCTCTGGGCATTACTAAATTTATGATTGCCAAATCACAGCATCTCACAGACTTTAATAACATATTTGCAAAGTACAAAGTGGTCCCATACCTGACAATCAAAATGTCTCTACTATCCCATGTATATTGTAATTTCTTTCAGGAAAAAAAACCCACATGATTACACAACTTTTGTAACATGTAAATTACACTAATTTTCCCTTTTTTTCTGAAGCTTTCCTATTAAACTAGCTTCCCACTTATGGACTATATCCTCAGAATTATCTGCAAGTCAGACGCTGCCAGACCCTGCATTGTGTTTAACAGAACCAACGGTTCAGAATTCTGTCTCCACCCTGGCTTGTACTCTGCTGGGACAAATGCTGATATACACTGAAATGACCAGGTAGGTCAAAGAGCAGGATAAATCAACACTCAGTGTGTTCCCCAAGCTGAATCACCCGCAGACTTTTGATAACAAAAAGTCTGATGAAAACTATCCAAGGTAGGCTGGGCACAGTGGCTCATGTCTATAATCCCAGCATTTTGGAAGGCTGAGGTGGTAGATTAATTGAGGTCAGGAGTTCAAGACCAGTCTGGCCAACATGGTGAAACCCCATCTCTACTAAAAATACAAAAATTAGCCAGGTGTAGTGGCGTGCATCTGTAATCCCAGCATTTTGGGAGGCTGAGGCAGGAGGATGACTTGAGGTCAGGAGTTTGAGACCAGCCTGGCCAACATGGCAAAACCCCGTCTCTACTAAAAATACAAAAATTACTGTAATCCCAGCATTTTGGGAGGCTGAGGCAGGAGGATGACTTGAGGTCAGGAGTTTGAGACCAGCCTGGCCAACATGGCAAAACCCCGTCTCTACTAAAAATACAAAAATTAGCTGGGTATGGTGGAGTGCACCTGTAATTCCAACTCCTCCAGAGGCTAAGGCATAAGAATCACTCAAACCTGGGAGGTGGAGGCTGCAGTGAGCCAAGACTGCACCTTCGCACTCCATTCTGGGTGATGGAGTGAGACTGTGTCTCAAAATAAATAAATAAACAAAATTTTAAAAAAAGAAAAATAAAAACTATCCAGGCTTTCACCAGAAAGTAGAAACTGACAAAAAAAGTTGTACAAAACAGTTGTACAGTGAAGAATTAAACCTTACTCAAAGAGAGTCTCTGGCCTTTGCACTTGGCTTCTGAGAGGTAATCTCTAAGCCTAGTGTAATGCCATGCCTGATAGAAGTGTCATTGTTTGCCTGGAGTCTTGAGTCACTGGATAGTCCAATTACGTGATTTAGGAGCAGGCTGGCCACACTGGATAGTTTTAGGGCAGGGGCTTTGGGTCACATGTTATCAGTAGACCTCTGGAGAGACTGGAGACTGAGATTAGCCACATGGGCAGTCAACTATGATTGCACAATAGAGCACCAATAAAAACTGAACACATAAGCTTGGGTGAACTTTCCTGGTTGGCAATATTCCATGTATGCTGTCACACACTGACGCAGAGAGAGTAATACTTTCCTGACTCCACAGGGAAAGGACAAATGAAGTTCCACCTTTGGTACTTTTTTGGACTCTGCTCTACATACTTCTTCCCTTGGCTGATTTAATTTGTATCCTTTTCCTTGTAATAAAACTGTAACCTTCTTGTAGTAAATCTCTAACTGTAAGTGTAACCATCAGCAAGTTCAGTGAGTCCTTTTTATCAAATTATCAAGTCTTTCAAGTGGTCTTAGGGACCACTGAACTTTCAATTAGTATCAAAAGTTGGTATCACAAGTGGGTGGTCACATGGACTGTTTCCTCTAACTTCTTAGTTGGCTGACTCCTTGCAACAGTGCTATTCTTCCTCTTTTCAGGCTATCACACCTGTATTTGGTAGAGTGATCTATTTGCCTTATCCCACTATTGGCCTCTGGACCTTGAGTGTCACAACCACTTCCCATACCTATCCTACTGAGGTTATTTTGATTCCTCCCCTCCCATAATCACCATTTTAAAGAAAACATTGATGGCAACAACTCGAGCATTGTTTAGGATTTACCTTTGTTCTGAAAGAGCATCTGCAGGAAATAACTGATGTGCGAGAGCATGGTCCACAGTCTCCTTCATGGCAGAGCTTTTCACAGGTATGAATGAAATCTTTAATAAAAACGAAAAGAGCTGGAAATGAAAATTGCAACTACTCATTTCCATATTCCCAAATTTGCTAGCCACACTGGTCTTCCCCTCCATGCCCTGCAACTCCAGAATCAGAGTTGAGGGAACGATGCAGTCAATGCTTCTTCCCTATCTTCCGTTCATCTGGCAGACTGGGCCTTTTCTGGCAATTTCAGGGCCTAGCATTAGATACTAGAATATGCTTTAAAGTACACGATGTTTTGCCTAAGTCAAAAAAAGCCCAGGTATGGTGGCTCATGCCTATAATTCCAGCACTTTGAGAGACCGAGGTGGGAGGATTGCTTGACCCCAGGAGTTCGAGATCAGCCTGGGAACATGGTGAAACCCTGTGCCTACCAAAAAAAAAAAAAGCACAAAAACAAGAAATTTGCCAGGGGTGGTAATGCAGGCCTACAGTCCCAGCTACTTCGGAGTCTAAGGTGGGAGAATCTCCTGAGCACGGGAGGTTGAGGCTGCAGTGAATTGTGATCGCACCACTGCACTCCAGTCTAGGTGACAGAGCAAGATCCTGTTTCAAAACAAAACAAAAATGAAGAATAAATCTTCTTTTTCCTCAGGCCCCACATCTCCAGTGTAGACTTGAATCTCCTTAAAATTGTAGCCATGGATGACTTTAGTGGAATGCTTTCTTTTTTTTTTTTTTTTTTGAGACAGAGTCTGGCTCTGTTGCCCAGGCTAGAGTGCAGTAGCTGGATCTCAGCTCACTGCAAGCTCTGCCTCCCGGGTTTACACCATTCTCCTGCCTCAGCCTCTTGAGTAGCTGGGACTACAGGCGCCCGCGACGTTGCCTGGCTAGTTTTTTGTATTTTTTTTAGTAGAGACGGGGTTTCACCGTGTTAGCCAGGATGGTCTTGATCTCCTGACCTCGTGATCCGCCCATCTCGGCCTCCCAAAGTGCTG
>NW_012120599.1:116403-126261 GCF_000951035.1 Colobus angolensis palliatus | reverse complement strand
GATCTCCTGACCTCGTGATCCGCCCATCTCGGCCTCCCAAAGTGCTGGGATTACAGGCTTGAGCCACCGTGCCCGGCCTAGTGGAATGCTTTCGACTCTGAAAGTCATCTGGGGATTATAAATAATCAGAAGCCATGATCCACAGTCTCACTGACTTGAGCTCTGTGAATATCTGGTGGTGCCTGCATCCATGACTAGGTTTAAGACAAATCCTGTTTCCAGGACCCTATGGGGATCACCTGGAGTCTCTTATGGCTACTGTTTACATGGTGTACTTTTTCTATTCTTTAACTTTCAGCCTCATTGTATCTTTGACTATAAAGATTGTCTCCAGGGCCTGGTGTGGTGGCTCATGCCTGTAATCCCAGCCCTTTGGGAGGTCAAGGCGGGCAGATCACAAGGTCAGGAGTTTGAGACTAGCCTGACCAACATGGTGAAACCCTGTCTCTACTAAAAATACAAAAAAATTAGCCAGGCACGGTGGCACCTGCCTGTAATCCCAGCGACTCAGGAGGCTGAGGCAGGAGAATCACTTGAACCTGGGAGGTGGAGGTTGCAGTGAGTCAAGCTCACGCCACTGCACTCCAGCCTGGGCAACAGAGCAAGACTCCATCTCTAGAGAGCATAAAGTTGGATCTCGTTTTATAAATCCAGTCTAAAAATTTTCTGCTTTTGGCTGGGTGCAGTGACTCATGCCTGTAATCCTAGCACTCTGAGAGGCCAAGGCGGGAGGACTGCTTGAGCCCAGCAGTTTGAGATCAGCCTGGGAAATAGAGTGAGATTCCACCTCTATAAAAAATAGATAAATCAAAACTCAAAAATCTCTGCTTTTGCTTAATTCATTCACATTTAAGTTACTCTTATAGCTGGATTTATGTCTGCGATTTTCAGTTCTCTGTAAGTCTCATGTCTTTTTTGTTATTCTAATACTCCTTTCCTATTTTCTTTTGCATTTTGTCAACATTTTCTATAGTGTAATTCCTTTAATTATATTTTTCACTACATTTTTTGAGTTATTTTCTTAATGGTCCCCCTGGGGCTTACCATATACATCTCATCAGAACTACTTCAGATTGATACTAACTCCCGTAAGATATAAAAAGTTTACCCTTACCCAGCTCTATCCTTCTCTCCTTTTGTGCAATTACTGTTATATGTATCATATCTATATGCTATAAACCCAATACTGCTTTGTCATAACTTTATATAATGTTATATCTATTAAAGAAGCTGAGAAAGAGAACAAATAGACATATTTACAGCTTTATTTATTTATTTTTGGAGACAGGGTCTCACTCTTGTCACTCAGGCTGGAAGGCAGTGGCATGATCATAGCTGACTGCAGTCTTGAACTCTTGGCCTCAAGTAATCCTCCCGCTTTAGCCTCTCGAGTAGGTGGGACTACAGGCACATACCATCATGTCTGAGTAATTAAAAAAAATTCTTTTAGGGATTGAATCTCACTATGTCGCCCAGGCTGGTCTTGAACTTCTAGCCTCAAGTGATCCTCCCACCTCAGCTTCCTGAGTAGCCGGCATTACAGGTGAGAGCTACCGTGCCCAGCCCTTTTTTTTTTTTTTTTTTTAAGGACAGAGGCTTGCTCTGTTGCCTGGGCTGGAGTATAGTGGCACGATCTTGGCTCACTGCAGCCTCAGCCTCCTGAATTCAAACGATTTTCCTGCCTCAGCCTCCCAAGTAGCTGGGATCACAGGCATGCGCCACCACACCAGGCTAATTTTTGTATTTTTAGTAGAAACGGAGTTTCATCATGTTGGTCAGGTTGGTCTTGAACTCCTGACATCAAGTGATCTGCCCACCTTGGCCTCCCAAAGAGCTGGGATTACAGGTATGAGCTACTGTGCTTAGCCTTCCTCTTTTAAAAAATTTACCACTTACGGCTTTCCTCATTTGTTCCTGTAGGTTTCAGTTGTGATCTGGTATCATTTTCTTATTCTAACACAACTTTGATCTCATCTATCTCCTTTACGCTATAATTATTAAATACACTTCTACAGGTTATAGGCCTAAAAATATAATTACATACATACTATTTTATACAGTTGTTTTTAAAATCAGTTGAGAAGAAGAAATATGCATTTTTTTTTTTTTTTTTTTGAGACAGGGTTTTGCTCTGTCACCCAGGCTGGAGTGCAGTGGCATGATCTCGCCTCACTGCAACCTCTGATTCCTGGGTTCCAGCGATTCTCCTGCCTCAGCCTCCCGAGTAGCTGGGACTACAGGCGCCTGCCACCATGCCCGGTTAATTTTTGTATTTTTAATAGAGACAGGGTTTCACCATGTTGGCCAGGATGGTTTCGATCTCCTGACCTCAAGTGATCCACCCGCCTCTGCTTCGCAAAGTGCTGGGATTACAGGTGTGAGCCACCACGCCCAGAAATATGCATTTATACTGCCTTTTATAACTACATAATCATCTTTATTAGTGCTCTTTGTTTTTTCATGTGGATTTGAAATTCTATTCAGGTTTACTTGCTTTTAGCCTGAAGAATTTCTTTTAGTACTTATTATAAGGCAAGTCTGCCTGCTAGCAACAAATTTTATTTTTATCTTTATTTTCTAAATAAAGTTAGTTACATGAGATGTAAGATTCCTGGTTGCCAGTTTTCTTTTCCTTTTTTTGAGATGGAGTCACTCTCTCTGTTGCCTAGGCTGTAGTTCGGTGGCATGATCTCAGCTCACTGCAAGCTATGCCTCCCGGGTTCACGCCATTCTCCTGCCTCAGCCTCCCAGGTAGCTGGGACTACAGGCGCCCGCCACCATGCCCAGCTAATTTTTTATATTTTTTAGTAGAGACGGGGTTTCACTGTGTTAGCCGGAATGGTCTCGATATCCTGACCTTGTGATCTGCCCGCCTTGGCCTCCCAAAGTGCTGGGATTACAGGCATGAGCCACCGCGCCCGGCCAGTTGCCAGTTTTCTTTCAGCACTTTGAATATGTTTTCTGCCTTCTGGTTGTTACATGTTCTCCATTGTTTCTGATGAGAAGTCCACTGTTAAGCTTACAGAGGTTCCCTTGTATGTGATAAGTCATTTTTCTCTTGTTGCTTTCAAGACTTTCTCCTTCTGATTAACTTTTAGCATTTTCATTATGTATCTAGGTGTGAATCTCTTTCCTACCTGGAGTTTACTGAGTTTCTTGGATGTGTAGGGGTTTTCATTAAATTTGAAAGTTTTTATCAATAAATTTGAAAGTTTTTATCTATTGTTTCACCAAATATTTTTCTGCTTCTTTCTACTCTCCTCCTCATATTCCCATCACATGTACACTGATACAGTTAAACATGTCCCACATTTCTGAGACTCTGTTCCTTTCTCTTTATTATATTTTCTCTCTGTCCCTTGGGTTATATAATCTCTTTCTTTTTTTTTTTTTGAGATAGAATCTCACTCTGTCACCCAGGCTGGAGTGCAGTGGCGCAATCTCGGCTCACTGCAAGCTCCGCCTCCCGGGTTCACGCCATTCTTCTGCCTTAGCCTCCCGAGTAGCTGGGACTACAGGCGCCCGCCACCAGGCCTGACTAATTTTTTTTTTGTATACTTAGTAGAGACGGGGTTTCACCATGTTAGCCAGGATGGTCTTAATCTCCTGATCTCGTGATCCGTCTGTCTCGGCCTCCCAATCCCAGCGTGGCTGGGATTACAGTCGCGAGCCACCGCACCCGCGAATCTCTTACAATCTATTTTCATGTTCACTAATCGTTTCTTCTGCCAGCTCAAATCTACTATTGAGCCCCTTTAATGAAGTTTTCTTCTTCCTTTGAGAAAGAGTCTTACTTTGTTGCCCAGGCTGGAGAGCAGTGGCATGATCACAGCTTGCTGCAACCTCGACCTCTTGGGCTCAAACAATCCTCCCACCTCAGCCTCCTGAGCAACTGGGATCACAGGCGTGTGCCACCCTGCCCACCTAAATTTAATTTTTTTTTTTTTGAGATGGAGTCTTACTCTCTCGTCCATGCTAGTGTGCAGG
The DNA here is from genome assembly GCF_000951035.1 of Colobus angolensis palliatus. Taxonomy (NCBI): domain Eukaryota; kingdom Metazoa; phylum Chordata; class Mammalia; order Primates; family Cercopithecidae; genus Colobus; species Colobus angolensis. The sequence goes on along the minus strand of NW_012120599.1, from coordinate 122,274 downwards.
GGTGTGATCTCAGTTCACTGCAACTTCCGCCTACTGGGTTCAAGCAACTCTCCTGCCTCAGCCTTCCAAATAGTCGGGATTACAGGCGTGTGCCACCATGCCCAGCTAATTTTTGTATTTTTGGTAGAGACAAGATTTCACCATGTTGGCTAGGCTGATCTCGAACTCCTGATCTCAAGTGATCTGCCTGCCTCAGCCTCCCAAAGTGCTGAGATTACAGGCATGAGCCACTGTGCCTGGCCTAAGTTTTTAAAATTTTTTGTAGAGATAGGGTCTCACTATCTGCTCAGGCTGGTCTTGAACTCCTGGGCTTAAGCAATTCTCTTGCCTCTACTTCTCAAAGCACTGGGATTCAGGCATAAGCCACTGTACCCAGCCTAATGAATTTTTCATTTAAGTTATCCTACTTTTAAACTTCAGAATTTCCACTTGGCTCTTTTTTAAAACTAGTTTCTGCCTCTTTTATCAATATTCTCTATTTGATGAGACATCATCTTCACACTTTTCTTTACCTCTTTAAGCATGGCTTCCCTTCAGTTCTTTGAAGGTATTTATTTATTTTTTTTTTGAGACAAAGTCTTGCTCTGTTGCACAGGCATAATCTCGGCTCACTGCAACCTCTGCCTCCTGGGTTCAAGCAATTCTCCTGCCTCAGCCGCCCGAGCAGCTGGGACCACAGGCGCATACCAACATGCCCGGCTAATTTTTGTATTTTTAGTAGAGACAGGGTTTCACCATGTCGGCCAGGCTGGTTTTGAACTCCTGACCTTGTGATCCACCTGCCTCAGCCTCCCAAAGTGCTGGGATTACAGGCGTGGGCCACCATGCCAGACCCAGATCTTGGAACATATTTATTATGATTATCCTAAAGTCTTTGTTAAATCTGACATCTGGTTACTCTCACAGGCAGTTTCTGTTGCCTGTTTTTTCCCTGTTTCTTTGCATATTTCATAGTTTTTCTTGGAAACTAGACATCTTAGCTAATACAGCAACTCTGGATACTGCTTCCCCTCTCCACAGCTTGTTTTTGTTGTGGTTGCTTATTTATTTGTTTTGTGATTTGGCTAGACTATTTCAGTGAAGTCTATTTTCCCTACAGCATGAAGCCATTTGGATGGCACAGCCTTAGGGGTACAAACTGACCCTGGAATGACAGTGGTTTCAAGCAGGGCTCTCTTTGTCTCGATCCCCGATCTCTCTGTTAAACTGTGTGCCTTATTTGGATTACGCTCAGCCCTGATGACCCATTAATTGCAGTTCTATTGTTTTTGACAATGTTCCAGGGCATCAATTGCTCAGCAGTCTGATCCAATTAAATTTGGGCAGGAATAGTCTTTGCTGTAAGTCTTTCAGATTCGTTCTGACCCGAGGAGGGCTCCTCTTAGCTACCCTTCCCTGATTCTCTCTGATGAACTAGATGACCTACAGTTTAGTTACTGTTCTTTATTAAGGTATGCTATCATTTTCTAAAGAGTCCTTAGGCCTGTACTTCCCCACACTGTTTCAAATAAAGTCAGCTCCTTGGGAGAGTACTTCGGAGCTCTCTTTTGTTATGAACTGTCTCTCCCCCTGGGAAAGGTCTCTGAGGCACTACTCTGGGTGTTGGGTGGGATAGTAGCCTCCTGACTTATTGGCTTGCTTCTCTCAGTGGAACCTCCGCCCTACGAATGAGCTGAGGTGAGGACGATTAGGGCTCCAGTTCTGCTGCAAATGGGATGGAGCCTCCATTCTGTAAGCTTGGTGGAGAAAGGGAGACCTAACCTCTCAGCTGCACTCACTAGAATTTCAGCCTCTTCAACTTGGAGTTGGAGGGGAAGAGAAATGTTGACAATGTGGCCTTCCCAGTGAGATACGGTAAACCTGACTGGGAGTTGAGGGGAGAAGAAGCCCCATCTTCTTGTCCAACTTATCCTGAGTGGAGATTTGTCAAGCTGAGCTGAGGGGAGGAGGAAGGAACTGGCTAGGGCTCAATGCCACAGACTCTTGCTGTTGTTTACCAGAGTTTTAGTAGATTTTGTTGAAAAAATATGTCTTCATTTGATGTATGCTCTTAGAGCAATTCCTAGAGACTGTTTTTTTTTTTGAGATGGAGTCTCGCTCTGTCACCCAGGCTGGAGTGCAGTGGCATGATCTGTTCACTGCAACTGCTGCCCCCCGCCTGGGTTCAAGTGATTCCCCTGCCTCAGCCTCCTGAGAAGCTGGGCTTATAGGCATGTGCCACCATGCCTGGCTAATTTTTGTATTTTTAGTAGAGATTGGGTTTCATCATGTTGGCTGGGCTAGTGCTGAACTCCTGACCTCAAGTAATCTGCCCGCCTCAGCCTCCCAAAGTGTTAGGGATTTCAGGTGTGAGACACTGTACCCAGCCTCCAGAAACTTTAAATGGTTGATTTTTTTTTTTTTTTGAGACAGGGTCTCGCTCTGTCAGTCAGGCTGGAATGCAATGCTGCATTCATGGCTCACTGCAGCCTCAACATTCCAGGGTCAAGTGATCCTTTTGCCTCAGCCTCCCAGGTAGCTAGGACCACAGGCACGTGCCACCATACCCACGTGAATAAAAAATATTTTTGGTACACACAGGGTCTCGCCATGTTGCCCAGGCTGGTCTCAAAATCCTGGACTCCCACCTCAGCCTCCCAAAGTGCTGAGATTATAGGTATGAGTCACCATGCCCGGCCTCGATGGTTGCTTTTTCATAGTTCTCCCCAGCTTTGTTTGTTTTACTGGGAAGCAGATATATGGGAGCTCCTCATGCTACCATCCTTAAAGTAGAACTCTATCCAGTCTCTTGTACTGAAGCTGTGCTTCTGGGATGGAAATTTCCTACTGAGTGGGATACCAAAAGACCTAAGCAAGCTTTCTATAGATAAGCTAGGTTTGAACAAACCCGACAGTCGTTGTTATCACTAGTCATGGGCTTGTCTCTGAGCTTCTCAGACAACTCAGCCTATTTCCTTAAAGGTTTTCCATGATATCTGCTGAGGTATAGCAGGTACCCTCTTATCCCTTAACCTGGTCTTGTCCCATCCCAAGGTCTGTTGCTGCCAGCTACTACCCTTCTCTTGCTCAAGTCCTTTTGCATTGCCCATTTCACATTTCCTTCTTTTCTCATCACCAACAGGATATGTGAGTGCCAGGGTAGGATTTCTGGTCATTATATATGAAATTCTTATAAAATTGACTCATGTGCTTCCTGAAAGGGGATTTGATTTAGAAGTCATTTGATCTCCGTATCACAGACACATTTTCATGGCAAGCAGAGAACCAACAGATGATTGGCTTTCCTAATGCAGCTGGAACGTGTATTAAAATATAAGAAGAGAGTACTTCTCCTCTATACACAACTTTAAGGTCAGACTGAGAAAAAGGATTAAGTAGGGTGTTCCCACTGATTCACGCTGGCACTTGAAAGAAACGTGAACTCTCTCTTTTTGATGAAATGGAAACCAAACCTAAAGATTCTAGCTTTACCTCAGAAAATACATGGTTAGTTTTAGAAATAACTTTCCTATTCAATCTCAGTTGCCTACTTACCATTTTTTCTAAATGCATGGTCTTTCAACACCCACTCAGGAGAGAAGTTGCCAAGTCATTGCAAAACTGCAGACATATACTCCCCAAAGACTGAGTCAGATAGGCTCAGTAGAGTATTACTTTGTATCTAATTCCAATGAGCTTTTTCTGGTTTCTATGTCCAAGTAATCAGAAGCCAAAAATCAGAAGAAAGGGGGAATCATTAAAAGCAGACAGGCAAACATACTAAAAGCACTGACAAGAATACAAACAACAAAAAGCTTCAACGAGCAGATACAACAATTCGAACTGCTCAGTGGTATGGGGCATTAGTCTGAGAAACCTCAGCAGGCCCAGGGCATCACTGTATTCAGTGTTATAAAGGAACTGGAGTTCATAAAAATGATGGCTCTGGGTCAGTAAGAGAGAAATTACAACACCTTCAGTAACCTCTGTTCAAACATGAAATGTAAATTTTAGAAAAATATTCATCTGGCTGGGCATGGTGGCTCACGTCTATAATCCCAGCACTTTAGGAGGCCAAGGCAGGCGGATCACCCAAGGTCAGGAGTTCAAGACCAGCTTGGCCAACATGGTGAAACCCTGTCTCTACAAAAATACAAAAAAAAATTTAACTGGGCATGATGGCAGTTGCCTGTAATTCCAGCTACTCGGGAGGCTGAGGCAGGAGAATCATTTGAACCCAGGAGGTGGAGGTTGCAGTGAGTCAAGATCGTGCCACTGCACTCCAGCCTGGGCAACAGAGCGAGACTCTGTCTCAAAAAAAAAAAAAAAAACCTCCGGAAAAAAAAAAAAGAAAAATATTCATTCAAAATTGTTTTGAATAGGTGCTATCCTCAGCTACATGGGAAACTTAGCTACACAGACTGACATTCTTGAATGATCTAAATGGCTGAGGTTTTACTGTACTTACAATTTTAGTTTTTTGGCCAGGTACGGCAGCTTACACCTATAATCCCAGCACTTTGGGAACCCAAGGCGGGAGGATTACTTGATGCCAGGAGTTCGAGACCAGCCTGGTCAACATGGCGAAACCCCGTCTCTATTAAAAATACAAAAATTAGCTGGGCGTGGTGGTGTGCGCCTGTAGTCCCAGCTACTTGGGAGGCTGAGACACAAGAATCATTTGAGCCCAGGAGTCGGAGGCTGCAGTGAGCCAAGATTGTACCACTGCACTCGAGCTGGGGCGACAGAGCGAGACTCTGTCTCACCCACAATTAGTTTAGCATGTTCCTATTATGTGAAAATGCTTTTCAACACTTGCTGAACCCTGGATTGGTATAAATACATACGGCGTTCATAATAGTACAGGCTCCTAAGAGAAATAACCCCTATGGATCCGTAACTCACCACAGTTGTCCAGAGTTAACAATAAAATACCTGAATCAGAGAGATCACTTGGGCAAATGTATGGGTTTTCGCAAGCATATTTTGAGAAGAAAAGAAAAAGTACCTACATAAATTTGATCATAATATTTAGAAACCTCTGATATTGTAACTGGCACTTACTTCCACGTTGCTTAAGCACTCACTGCTGCCAAACATTTACAATAATATTTTTAAAGCTTACTTTACGCTTACTAGTTACCTAAGGAGCCACAAGGCAGAGGCTTGCCGCACACTTTTCCACATGAAGGCACAGGGTCCATGCATGTTTTCCGACCACTACTTCCAAGTTCTAGCAATTGGCTGAGAGGAGTTTGGCCACAGGGGCAACAGCGCACCAGTGGGGGGAGCCGTGGGCATGGCTGGCAGGGCTGAGGGTGACACACTTGCGAACATGTATGGTTACCGCATTTCAAGTCCCTGTTAAGAAGAACACACTATTATATAATTGTATAAAGTGCAGCTTTAGTTCAACTGAGGAAAATGTGAAACCTTACTTGCCACATATCTTTAAACAGCTGAAATCCCCAAATCCATCAGACTTTCCTACATCGGTTCCACATAACACATCTCGGGAGGTGCTGCCGCAATAGCATACTTGAAGAGAAAATTTCAAAAACAAAAAATTAGTAACATGTATGGGTTCTTAAAATATCCCAAATAATCTGCAAGAAAATACAAAATGCGGGCCCAGCACAGTGGCTCATGCCTGTAATCCCAGCACTCTGGGAGGCCAATAGAGTACTGATCAGACCTCATGCAGAAATAGTATAGTCTATACAGCAGCTCTAAGACCCACCTAAGAGCTTTACCATAGGAAGAAATAAAAAAGGCCTTGTCAAACTATTAATATCTCATAATGCCTCTGCAGCACATTCCAAGAACAGCATCAGAGTGAAGCAACCTTTTTTTTTTTTTTCTTCTGAGGCAGAGTCTCGCTCTGTCGCCCGG
>NW_012120599.1:92929-115283 GCF_000951035.1 Colobus angolensis palliatus | reverse complement strand
TTTTAAGACAGGGTCTCACTTTGCTGCCCAGCTGGAGTACAGTGCTATGAACACAGCTTACTGCAGCCTCAACCTCCCAAAGTGCTGGGATTACAGTGAGCCTCGACCTCCCAAAGTGCTGGGATTACAGTGAGCCACTGTGCCTGCCTTGACTTTTTTTTTTAATTAGCTGAATTTAAGATTCAAGGATTCTTTATTTTTAAAATACACATTCCATCTTTCAGTAAGTACATGCGCAATTTCTTTTCTTTTCTTTTTTTTTTTTGAGACAGGGCCTCACTTTGTCACCCAGGCTGGAGTGCAGTCATGCGAACACAGCTCACTGCAGCCTCAAACACCAAGGCTCAAGCGATCCTCCCGCTTCAGCCCCTCAAGCAGCTGGGAGTACAGGTGCGTGCCACCACACCTGGATAGCTTTTGTATTTTTTGTAGAGATGGGGTTTTGCCATGTTGCCCAAACTGGTCTCAAACTCCTGGGCTCAAGGGATCAGCCCATCCCGCCCTCCCAAAGTGCTGGGATTACAGGTGTGAGCCACTTCACCTGGCCTATATGCAATTTCATCCCCCATTCTAAAACTCACTTGTTCATTTAATAAAAACTGATTTGATAAATTAATAAAGATTCAGAAAATACACTAAATATTTGTAGAATCAATGAACTGGTAAAGAAACCCTGGCAACTGGGAGCTTTTGCTAGTAGGCTTTTCTTTGATAAGTTTCTGCTCAAACAGAACAAAGGCTTTTTACAGAGCTAATGAATAGAAAGCTGTGAACAAAAGAATCAAGGGTCAGAACGGGTAACAATAAAAAGAAAATTGAGTTCCTGATGAAAAAATCTGAGTAAATATTAAAAAGCTCTCCTAGGCACAAGAAACAGAAAAATGAGCAGGTGACAGAAGAATTAGGTAGAGTCACAGCTGGTTAAATAGTATTAAGGAACCAAAGGACCCTGTTGCCAGCCTTAAACCATTTAGTATTTTATCAACATATCAACTGGCTCCCGCCGCGCTGCCCGCCAGCTCCGCTGCGGAGAACAAGACAAAGCCCCGCGGGGACAGCAGGTGGGCTTGGGGCTGGAGCAGCTGCTGGGGACACGGGACCCTTGGCAGCGCGAGCCAGGGAGCCAGCTGAGCGGTGTGGGTGTCGGTGGGTGGCGCGGCACCCCCAGAGGGGGCCATGTCTAACGGGGTTTACGTACTGCCCAGCGCGGCCAACGGAGACGTGAAGCTGGTGGTGTCCAGCATGCCTTTGGTGGACTTCTTGATGCAGCTGGAGGATTACACGCCTACGATCCCAGATGCAGTGACTGGTTACTACCTGAACCATGCTGGCTTTGAGGCCTCAGACCCACGCATAATTCGGCTCATCTCCCTAGCTGCCCAGAAATTCATCTCAGATATTGCCAATGATGCCCTACAGCACTGCAAAATGAAGGGCACAGCCACTGGCAGCTCCCGGAGCAAGAGCAAGGACTGCAAGTATACTTTAACCATGGAGGACTTGACCCCTGCCCTCAGCGAGTATGGCATCAATGTGAAGAAGCCGCACTGCTTCACCTGAGCCACCCAACCTAAATGTACTTGTCTGTCTCCATGTCCCCACACCAGCCTGTTTTCATAATAAATTTTATTGTGACAAAAAAAAAAAGAAAGGGATCCTAGAACTATAATTCAAGAAGATAAACTATTTACATAGCCAAAATATTCTGCTAGATAACTAATGTGGAAAAACAAAAAGTCTTCAAAACTGGGTTTGAAAAATCAACTGAACAGAAACAAGGAGGAAGAGACTGGGATCAATACAAATTTGTAAAAAAAGACTTGGGTGATTTAGTTGAGTAAAAGCCCAATATGAATCAAGAGCTAAAAACAGCAGAAGCCAGGCATGGTGGTGTGCATCTGTAGTCCCAGCTACTTGGGAAGCTGAGGCAGGAGAATCTGCACTCCGGTCTGTATGACAGAACGAGATCCAAAAAAAAAAAAGGCTTAGGATAGAGAGCTTTTCTACACTTCCTGCTAATTACAGATCCATATGACATAACAGATAATCAAACTGGGCACAGGCAACTCTTCATTCTCTTGAAGAGACTTAAAAACAGGGGCTGGAACATATTATCCCATTTTCAGCCTGGGATAAAACTTGAGGAAGCACTCACAGGCAGGGGTCAGGATTCACAACAGGCTTCAAGGCTTCCATTGAAGCCTTGAAGTTTTATTCCACAGAGAACAGACTACAGAAATTTTAGTCTGGAAAATAATCAGGACACATTTAATCAGTCATCTGTCTCAGTGAAAAATCTCAAGAATGTACTCAAAAAACACCGAGTTTTGAGCAATACTGATTTTGGTGGATACCACAAGAAGACTGGCATTGCTGTGAACAATCTGGCCGCTTTTATTCTGAGACAGAGTCAGGTTCTGTCACCCAGGCTGGAGTGCGGTAGCGTGATCTCGGCTCACTGTAACCTCCGCCTCCTGGGCTCAAGTCATCCTTCCACTTCAGCCTCCCAAGTAGCTGGGACTACAGGTGCATGCCACCATGTCTGGCTAATTTTTTTTTTTGATTAGAGATGCATTTTTGCCATGTTGCCCAGGTGGGTCTCAAACTGCTAGGCTCAAGTGATCCACCCGCCCTGACCTCCTAAAGTGCATAAGCTACTGTGCCCCGCCCAATCTAGCCACTTTTAAGAGGATGTGTCGGCTGGGCGCGGTGGCTCAAGCCTGTAATCCCAGCACTTTGGGAGGCTGAGACGGGCGGATCACGAGGTCAGGAGATCGAGACCATCCTGGCTAATACGGTGAAACCCCGTCTCTACTAAAAAATACAAAAAACTAGCCGGGCGAGGTGGCGGGCACCTGTAGTCCCAGCTACTTGGGAGGCTGAGGTAGGAGAATGGCGTAAACCCGGGAGGCGGAGCTTGCAGTGAGCTGAGATCCGGCCACTGCACTCCAGCCTGGGCGACAGAGCGAGACTCCGTCTCAAAAAAAAAAAAAAAAAAGAGGATGTGTGGTCTGTGAGCACATTTCACAGGGAAGAAATGAAGCAATCACAGCTGTTAGGCTTGAAAGGAAACACTGGGAAAATATACGACAGCTGATTTTGAACAACCCAGGAGGAACATGAAATGTAGAGAAAGGCAGACCAAGGAGAGAGTATATTTCAGGGAAGCAGATTTTGGCTCAATAAAAGAAAAAACTGGGACAATTAGAGTTGTATTATGACCAAACAGCCTACCTAAAAATACAGTGAGCTTTCAGGCTGTTTAATCAGCGACTGAGAAACTGACAACATTCACTTTGGAGAGCAAAGGGGGGATAACTGCACTAAGAGAAAATAAAATTAGATTCCTTTTCTTTTTTTTTTTTGAGACAGAGTTTCACTCTTGTTGCCCAGGCTGGAGTGCAATGGCACGATCTTAGCTCACTGCAACCTCAGCTTCCCGGATTCAAGCGATTCTCCTGCCTCAGCCTCCAAGTACTTGGGATTATAGGTGCCCACCACCACGCCCCAGCTATAAAATTAGATTCTTCTCTCCCATTTCTAGATTGCAGTAATGGAGAGGAAGAGAAAAACTGAAAACATCAAAAACATAAACTTATATTCACAATTTAAAAATTTTTTTCTATTCATGTAGATACTTTCTTTTTTCCCATTGATGTACAGCTAGGATACAATAAACATACATATTCAGTTTTGATTGGTTTCTGATATCTTTTGGTAATTGTATACATCTGTGTAACTAACACCCAAAACAAGATATCAAACATTTCTATCAACCAAGAAACTGTGTGTCCCTTCCCCTAATTTCCACCACTAGGCAACCACTTTCTAATTTTTATTATGAAAAATTAGTTTTATATGTTCTTAGATTTCACATATGTTCATTTTATTATTATTATTATTATTATGTTTTTTTAGACTGAGTCTCATTCTGTTGTCCAGGCTAGAGTGTAGTGGCGCGATCTCGGCTCACTGCAACCTCTACCTCCCAAGTTCAAGTGATTCTCTTGCTTCAGCCTCTTGAGTATCTGAGATTACAGGTGCCCACCACCACGACCAGATAATTTTTGTATTTTTAGTAGAGACAGTGTTTCACCATGCTGGCCAGGCTGGTCTCGATCTCCTGACCTCAAGTGATCCACCCACCTCAGCCTCTCAAAGTGCTGGGATTACAGGCGTAAGCCACTGTGCCCGGCCAATTCATTTTTAAAAAGATTATTTTGGTCTTTCTAGGTCCATAATAATCTGGTCCTTTCAAGCAGTTACTTTTAAACAGCATTTTAAAATCTATTTAAATTAGATAGGCCAGGCACGGTGGCTCATGCCTGTAATCCCAGCACTTTGGGAGGCCCAGGCAGGTGTTATCACTTGAGGTCAGGAGTTCGAGACCAGCCTGGTCAACACTGTGAAACCCTATCTCTACTAAAAACACAAAAATTAGCAAGGTGTGATAGCGGGCACCTGTAATCCCTGCTACTTGGGAGGCTGAGGCAGGAGAATTGCTTGAACTCAGGAGGTGGAGGTTGCAGAGAACTAGGATTACGCCAACGCACTCCAGCCTGGGCGAGAGTGAGACTCATTTCAAAAAGTAAAAAAAATTATACAGGACAATGACCTATACTGGTATGCAGGTAAAATAAAAAAACTATCTAAGCATTGTATCTCCAGTTCTCTCTACTCAAGGTCTTTGTGACTATAAGTCTGACACCAATCAAAGTTTATCAAGACAATCATTAATAAGGTTCCAGAAAAGAACACAACCATTGCTAGCTGGTGTGCCCACCACTTACCCTGGTTCAAAATGATCTGGCAAGGCTGGCATTGACCCCCATGGCACAGCTCAGCACATTGGTGCTGACCACAGTTCAAAATATTCTCACATGGGTTGGAACAGTGGACTGAGACAGCCTGACCACAGCGAACTGTGTGCCTGCGAAGACAATAGATGTAAAGACAGCATCAGTCTAAAAGTTCCTGTTGGACAACTAAATTAACACTGCGGCCCTAACTCTTCCCCTCAAAACCTACTCAGCCTTTCTCTAACTTCATTTCCCTTACTTTTTCCAGTAAGTCTCCCTCCTCCAATTCTTATTTCCTCAATTACTCTCCCCTTCTCCAATCTTTTTCTTCTTCTTCTTCTTTTTTTTTTTTTAAATAGAGACAGGGTCTCACTATGTTGCCCAGACTAATCTCAAACTCCAAGGCTTAAGCGATCTTCCTGCTTCAGGCTCCCAAAGTGCTGGGATTACAGGCTTGATCCACCACGCCTGTCCCACTCTTTCTTCTTTCTCTTCCTTTGTTCTTTTTATTTTCCATCCTATCTTTCTCTCCTATTTTCTGAGTGGCGAGGAACTGAAGGCTATTCCTGAGTATTTGCTTTATGTGATTTCATCTGAGTTTCACGAAGTGGCATGCATAAGGAGAAAGAACGCTGGGTGAGGAGTTAGAAGATCTGGGTTCTAGTCCTAGCTCTGCCTGGAGCTTCCACAGTACTTCACAGACAGGGCAGAAGGACAGCTATCATGTACCCAGATCTGACACACTCAGACTAACAGCACAATGGCATTATTCTGAGACCCAGCACTTAGAACATACTATATGTGACTTTGCTTCCGGGTAGGGAAATAAGCTAATTCTAGTTTTGTTCTAATAAACATCCCGATTTTGCTGAAAGAAGGATATAAGAAAGTCCTTTTTTTGTTTGTTTATGTGAGACAGAGTCTTGCTCCGTTGCCCAGGCTGGAGTGCAGTGGAGACATCTTGGCTCACTACAACCTCCGCCTTCTGGTTTCAAGCGATTCTCCTGCCTCTATCTCCCCAGTAGCTGGGGCTACAGGCGTGTGTCACCACGTCAGCTAATTTTTGTATTTTTAGTAGAGACAGGGTTTCACCATGTTGGCCCAGCTGGTCTCGAACTCTTAACCTCAAGTGATCCGCCCACCTCGGCCTCCCAAAGTGCTGGGATTACAGGCGTGAGCCACTACGCCGAGCCGGAGAAAGTACTTTTAGACAATTGTCTTCAGGTCTCTTTCTAGGGTAATGGTTAAGCACTTGCAGTCTACTCTCCTGCAAGAAGAGTTTTATCTGATCCCCAACTCTCAACTCCATATTTTGTTTTTAAAAGTCACTGTTATATACATAAATGATCAGCTTGCAGTACTTGACCTAATGGCCAACACTGGCCTATTATGCTACCATTCTGCCTAGCACCATGGCTAACATTAACCCCGTGAAGTAGACACTATTATTTCTACTTTATGATAAGAAAAATGAGGTTCAATGAGACCAAGCAACTTGCCCAGAATCAACAACCAGTAAGTGACAGAACCAGGATCTGACCTTTCCGAGTCAAAACACTTACATGTAATCTCAGGCCACATAGCTATCCTCATAAGTTCAGTAAAGGCTAAACAAATGCACCTCACTGAAAATCTGCATGATTCATCTCATCCTGTGGTTCAGAAATCATTTTAAGATCTTACTGGGCCTCAGAGACACTCCACAGCTATCAGTGATCCTTGTACTAACCACCTAGGAGACCTTGTATTATAATGGAACAAGGGTGGGCTCTGGAGTCACCTATTCTTTCATTCAACAATATTCATTAAAAGATTCCTAGATGCAAGATACTGTGCTAGGCACAGGAAACTGGCCCCGGCCTCCTCGACCTTAACAGGCCTGGGTTCAACTCCCGGTTCTGTCACCCAGTAGAGAGGTTAAAAAAAAATCCTTGTCGACTGAATGCGGTGGCTCACGCTTGTAATTCCAGCACTTTGGGAGGCCGAGGCAGGTGGATCACGAGGTCAATAGTTCAAGACCAGCCTGGCTAAGATGGTGAAACCCCATCTCTACTAAAAACACAAAAATTAACCGGGTGCAGTAGCAGGTGCCTGTAATCCCAGCTACTTGGCAGGCTAAGGCAGGAGAATTGCTTGAACCCAAGTGGCAGAGGTTGCAGTGAGCTGAGATCGTGCCACTGCACTCCAGCCTGGGTGAGAGACCGAGACTCTGTCTCAAAAAAAAAAAAAAAATCCTTGTCACTTTGGTATTTTACCTGAAATAATGGGTAGTCTCACAATCTCACTGTGTGTATAATTTCTTAATCACTTACAAGATTACAAAATAGGGTCACGGGCAGCACAGGGAACTACTATAGAAAAGTACTATCCGTGGTGCTTTTGGTCTCTCAAGTTGCCCACTTGGCTCTCTTCCAAGTTGTACTTTCCTTCTGTCCTCTCCTTCCTGTCCCAAAGCTTTAAGAAAATAAATAAATAAAGTACTATTCATGCCTACCATTTATTTGTATCTACCTACTATTCTTTTATTTTAGAAATTCACAAGTCAATCATGCAAGTGAAAACTGAGGTCTTCTTTAGAGTGCAATTTTAACTTTACCTGGTTCGTCCACATTCACATGTTTTTGTCATAAAGGCAGGGCAGGGTGGGCAGGGTCCTGGATGGCAGAGACTGAAAGAGAAAGGTTTCACTGAATAAACCACAGCCATGTATCCAAATCCGAACAAAGCTGTCCTAGCTGGGTCTTATTGTGAATATGGCAACAAATAAATCTACTCTGACATGTCTTTGTATTTGTTTAAAGTTGATTAAACTATTTGAACAAAGATATCAACTGTACTTTTATGTGCAAAAAACTGACATCATTATCACCATAGACTATTTAACCAGAGAAGTAAATCCCAAGTCAAAATACTGGTTATATTTGGGTTTGAGAGTCAAAGATTACATTTTCAAATACGGTCTTGGTCCACTTACAGCAGTGTATGGGGATAAAAATAGTTTGCCACTCAGGTAAAGGCAGAATGGCTAATAGGGTCCTGTAGAAGATCAGAGTCTAAGCAAGGTAATAGAACTCAAATCTACTGGGTCCATAAGAAGTACAGACATACTCTTCATCAGCTATTGAAGTAATAATCAGGCACTGGGCTAACAATGGAACAGTGAAAAGAAGGCTGACATGAGGGGAGGCATGCTGGTGAGTAACATGGAGAGAATGAAAGAAAGGGGTCATACAAAGAACTGGGCTGAGTGATATGCTATAGGTCAGAATTAACCCTCTGAAAAATGCTTTTTTTAGGAGCTATATTATAGAGACCAATAGAAAAAAGTTACAATATGGAATTTGTATATTCAAATAAATACTGTCCTCTTCAAAGCAGACACTTTGGCAAATTACACAGCGGTACAGAAATACCACTACTTAAAACATTTTGGGAACTTCTACGACAACTGTCTTTGGAGTAGGAGGGGTATATTCCAGGTGGCAAATCACAACCCTTTGGGAATCAAAAGCCAATCGGAGCCAAGACAAATGAATCAGATGGGTGTGACAGGACTCTGATTCATTGCTAGTGAAAATGTAAAATGGTATGGCCACTTTTAAGACAGTTTTGCAGTTTCGTACAAAACTAAACATAGTCTTACCATACAATCTAATAATTACACTCCTAGTTACCTGAGTTAAAAACTTATATCCAGGGCTGGGCGCAGTGGCTCATGACTGTAATCTCATCACTTTGGGAGGCCAAAGAGGGAGTGTGCTTATAAAGTGCTTTAGTGTGCTTATAAAGTGGTCTGGCTGGAATGTTTAGTTTCTGTGAAACTCCTAAACAAGCTCTGATAATTCCTAAATAAGGTTTAAACATTGAAAACAATACAGGAACAAGTGTCTAGTTTTCTAAGGTGACTCATTCTGATAGACAATACCCATAGGAGACATAAGTTTAAGCATGTTTCTTTAAAGATGAGTATCATTATTCAACAGCTATATTTTACATATACCTCAATCCTTTTGGGTGAAACAATTTGCATTGCTTGTCAGGTGTGGGTGATTCTAGGTTATTTCAAATATCCCAGAAGCCGAGACTCAATCTCAGGTTTTCTTAACTTTTAGACCAGAGGTTCACAACACTGGCTATATATTGGACATGCCTGGAGAGCTTTTAAAAATATAGATGTTCACACCAGGCATGGTGGCTCACACCTGTACTCTCAGCACTTTGGGAGGCTGAGGTGGGAGGATAGCTTGAGCCCAGGAGTTCAAGGGTGCAGTAAGCTACGATAGCATCACTGCACTCAAGCCTGGGCAACAGAGCGAAACCCTGTCTCTATGGCTTTTGAGCCCTAACAAGTGTAAATGAGAGAAATCAAAGCTTTCTTGGAGACCAGAAAAGTGCTACTGGGGAATGGGTTTCAGCAACCTCTATGTTGCTGAAAGTAAAAGAAAGTTCCCAAGTGTGAGAGCTCCAGAGCCACAAAAGAGCAGGAGCAGGTTTTAAAGTGTTCTTTTCTTTCAAACATGGTGCTGATCACGTGATCTGCATCAGTTTTCATCTCTGGTAGTCATGAAAGCTTTGGAAAAACAGTCCATGCAGAGGATTAACTTATTATTGAATTTACTGAAAATGACACTTAATGGCAGGAATAGCTTAAGTCCTTCCTAAGGAAGGATCTATGCGAGCAGTCAAAGAGAAGGAGGTATCTGACTGCCCAGCAGATCACAGGCCATGCTGTCTAGCCCAGTCTAAAACAGTTCTACTCCCACTGACATTTCCCCAGCACCACCACCATGCCTTGATCACAAGGCCCCTGGTCCAATACTATCCCTGCTCCAAGCAGTAGAAACACCAAGATAACACTCTGATGCCTCCTTTACTCTTAGACTTGGGTACTAAAAGTTAAGAATTGTCATTTTTTGATCACTTGCCAGAGTCTCTACCGAGCCACATAGGTATACTAACTCATTTAATTTTCCTAGAACCCTATAAGTATTATTATTACTATCATCATTATTTTACAGATGCAGGCTTAGATAAGTTAAGTAACTTGCCCAAGGTCACGTAACTGTTTAAGTAACCTCAACCTAAGATTTAAACCTTTGTCTGAAGTCAAGGCCTGTAGAAATTTACTTGTAACTGATCAACTGTTTTTCTATTACTGTGCATTTTTTGGTATTTAGAAGCTGACTGCATACAGTCTACTTATTTATTTATTATTTTTAGAGACAGGGTCTTGCTTTGTTGCCCAGGCTGGAGTGCAATGGTGCAACTACAGCTCACTGTAGCCTTGAGCTCCTGGATTCAAATGATCCTCCTCGCTCAGCCTCCCAAGTAGCTGGGACTATAGGTGTGTGCCACCACACCCGGCTAATTTTAGATTTTTTTGTAGAGATGGGGCCTCACTTTGTTGCCTAGTCTGATCTAGAACTGCTGGCCTCAAGCAATCCTCCTGCCTTGGCTTCCCAACGTGTTGGGATTACAGGCATGAGCCACTGTGTCTGGCTTATGGATATATTCTAAAGCTGGCTGTTTATTATAGGGAAAAGACCGACATCCTATGGCTGGGTGTGGTGGCTCACACCAGGAATCCTGGCATGTTGGGAGGCTGAGAAGAGCAGACCGTTTAAGGCCAGGAGTTCAAGACCAACCTGGGCAACATGGCAAAACCCCATTTCTGCCAAAAAATACAAAAATTAGTCAGGCATGGTGGCACATTCCTGTAGTCCCAGCTACTCAGGAGGATGAGGTGGGAGAATGGCTTGAGCACAGGAGGTGGCGGTTGCAGTGAGCTGTGATCACGCCACCACACTCCAGCCTGGGTGACAAAGTAAGACCCTGTCTCAAAAAAAAGATTGACATCTTAGAAATACTGTCTGACCAGGACCCTACACAATTGTCTTTCCCCAGACAGAAGGTTCTCCTATACATTCTCTTGGACCTGGATATCCTGGGTATCAATGGGGGATAAAAAATATGAGTCACATTTCTTCTTAGAAGCAAGCAGCGTAATGTAATGGAAGGAGCACTGGCTTTGGAAACCCTAACTCCATCATGGCCTACCACTGTGACACTGGGCAAGAGGCTTGGCCTTTCTGAGCCTCATCTATAAAGTGGAGATGATAAATATCTATCCATTACTGGGCAGTGGTAAGGATTCAACAAGTTAACTGATGTAGAGTGCCTGGCACAGGGTGATTTGGGACCATTTACTGAGGTCCCATATCACCCTTCATTCCAAACCGTCACATGCTAACCAGATATGTTTACTTAGAGTCACCAGCAAAGCATGTCCACCCAGAATCCCAACGGAACTGGCATGCCAACTTACAGGTTACAGGAATGTGGGCAGTCCTGGCCAGGCTGTTTCTTTCTACAAACCTCACCACAGCTATGTGGAATTTCATTTCTGCTCCACTCAGGATTCTTTACCTTACCTAGAACACATCAGATCAGAGAGTCAATGGTACAAACTTCAACCACATCCTCAACTTTAATGAAACATTGAAGTGTAGCTAGACAGCATGCAACTTTAGTGTGGTTTTTATTATTTCAACAAATGTATTATCTCCTATCCTAAAATGAAAAGATAAATATAATGCTATTCATAAAAAGTTTCACTGAGTATGATAAATCTTGAATCTTGGATTACCTGGTAAAGATAAATAAAAAGTCACTTTTACTTATGAAAATACTACCTTGACTAACGAAAACGTTTAATTTAAGATAAATATCTATATGACAAGCCGTCTATAAATGGGCTTCTGGACTGATATGCAAATTGTTGCTGCAAGGATCAGAGAGAGGGAATAAGAGAAGAGCACCATGGGGAAAGGGGGGAGGCAGTAAGAGATGGAAAGGACATAAATCCCCTGTGTAGCAGGAACTCACCTATTCCAAAACTATAAAGTAAGCATAAAAGAGCTTACGATTTTATAATCAACATCACTGCAAATCTTCGTGGCACATCTTCCATGGACTCAGCAGAGACAGGAAAGAGTAAAACGAAGGCACAGGATTCCTCCTTGACCTTGAGGAATTCATCCTCACTTTGGCAATTTGCACACTAATTTGCAGCCATCCCCAGTCCATGGCCTCTGCTTTTCTCTCTATACTATCTCTTTCAGAAATTGTATTCATGTTGAGAGGTGCAATCCACCTAAAGGCCATTGATCCCCAAATCCACATTTTCTCTCTTGCCCTGAATCTTCAGATGCAGACCTACATGTCCAAATGTCTGCTGAACATCCTTGCTTGGGGTTTCACAGTCACCTCAAACTGGCTTCATCCACAGCCAAAGTTCACATCCCTCTACAACTCCTCCCTGCTCAGGGTTTCCTATTTCTGTCAGTGACACCAACCCTGTCACAGTCACACACGCTCAGAAACTACAGTCATCACTCATACCTCTTTTTACTTAATCACCAAGTTGTGTCAATTTTTCCTACACAGTGGCTCTCACCTCATCTCCTCTCCTACTCCTGCCTCTCCACTGGCCAAAACCTCATCTCCAGACTTTTATAAAAGCTTCCTGCCTCTGTGTTTTTTTGCTCCAGTACAGTGCCCTGGTTTTTCCCTAACATCTCTCAAGAACTCTACCTCTTGTCCCTGACTCCAAATGACGTTTTGGGGTGTTTTGCTTTTCTTTCCCCTGCAAGTGTTCTGCATTACACCCTTTTCTCACTCTGTACTCTTTCATCTGCTAGGGTCTTCACTACTCCTCTCAGCTGTGATTCTCATCCTTAAGTCTTGGTCTTTCCTCAAATATTGCTTCCCGCCTATTGGACATATCTCACTGTATGTTCTGCCCACTCCTCCAGCTCAACATTTCTAAACTGCAGTCACTGTCCCCACCAGACCTTGTTCTTTTGACCTGCCCTTTTCCTTGGTATTACCATTTCCAAAAGCATGAAACTCTGGAGTCACATCTGAGTTCCTCCCATTCCTACTACTGTTAGGAATCAACCTAACACCATATTTTTCTTCCTATCACACTCATTAGAGGCTTGTACTGTTCTTCATCTGGATTATTGTAAGTCCCAAATTGTTTAGTCTCCAAAATACTCTACTCACTGCTACCAAACCCATCTCCATAAAGAACAACGTTGATGCCCTCAGTGGCTTCCCATAGCCTTCCAAATGAAGTCCCAACATCTGAGACTGGTATCAAAGGGTCAGCCCTTCCTTTCCAGTCACCTCCCACTTCTCTAGCATCATAGATCTTGGGCTCCATAAGTGGATGAATCACTCTTCTCCCAACAGATCCTAAACCCTGTTGATTTTGAACTGCCTATGCTATTCCCTTCAACATATCTTTCTGCCTACCAAGGTTTTACCTAGTTTACAATGTCAGTTCAATTCTACATCCTTCAAAAAGGCTTCTCTTAAACATCCAGCTGCAAGTCATAACTCACCCCAAAGATCTCCCATAGTACTTTGTACTTCTAGCAGAGTATCGGGCTAATTGTGTCTTAACTCTTAGACTGTAAGCTCTGGTAAGTTAACCTATTTTATTTGCCTTTTTCTTCACAGTGCCTCGAACATTAATAAGTTCTCAATAAAAACATGGTAAACTAATGGTCCCCTGGAAGAACAGTGTGGGGCAAAGTCATCAGCAAATAAGGCCTTTATGTATACTCTCACATCATTTTGCCACTTTCAGATTATCTTGACCTTCACTCCACATTCTTATACCGCCTTAGAGTCTCTCATCTAATTTGCCAGTAAAGGCTTTAACAAGATTTTTAATTCCATTGTGGTACTTTATGTTTAAAAATCCTTCAAAATAAGGTATTAAGTATTGGTATTGTCCTGTTTGCTCAAATTTCCAATGATCTCTTACTTCCAGTTTCATGCTGCCCTTCTGGTAGTAGTATATTCAAGAATATTTATTCCCTCACCTAATACCAATTTAGTATCTATTAAGGCTCAGATTCTGTCAATAAAACATGTAAGACCAGAAAATTCCAAATAAAACAGTGGCCAAAGTGAGAGAGAGAATAACAAAGGAAAGCTTCCTTTGTAAGAGGGCTTTTGGGGTCAGATTTTAAATGATACTGTTGTTAATAATTGAAACAAAAGAAGGGAAGTCGAGGAGTTCACCAAGGTATTGTGTCTAGAAGATACAGAGTTGATGGTAAATGACTGACTCTTTGTGAAAGCTGCTAGCTAAGTAATGGGAAAGGAGAAATATGAGCAAACTGGTTAGAAAAGTAAGGAGAGCATGCAGAAAGAAAGAGGAAGAGTTACTTATTTCAAGAAGGGAATGGTCAAAGGTGTCAAGGGCTATCACTCTGCCAAAAAGATTATGAGCTTATAAATCAGCCTTAGATATAGTTGGAAAGGAGTCACTGGTGATTTCTTTGTTTTTATTTTATTTACTTATTTTTTTGAGATGGAGTCTCACTCTGTCACCCAGGCTGGAGTGCAATGGCATGATCTTGGATCACTGCAACCACTGCCTCCCAGGTTCAAGCGATTCTCCTGCCTCAGCCTCCCAAGTATCTGGGATTACAGACATGAGACACCATGCCCAGCTAATTTATTTTAGTAGAGACGGGGTTTCGCCATGTTGGCCAGGCTGGTCTCGAACGCCTGATCTCCAGTGATCCACCTACCCTGGCCTCCCAAAGTTTGTGCTGGGATTACAGGCATAAGCCACTAAGCCCGGCCCATTGGTAATTTCTGAATACAGTTTCAGTGAGGCAACAAGACAGAAGCAAAAATGCAATGCTTCAGGGAGGGAGACAGACAGTAAAGAAACAAAATCTGAAAAATCAACAACTAGAGGGAGGTGAGTCATTAAAAGGTAGGAAAGGAAAAAAAACATGCAGAAATGGGCTAGCAGCAAGAATGAGCATCTGGGTTACAGGAAGTTTTCCCCTAATACTTAGGGGAACTGAGATATTCAAAAACAAAGAAGTATTCCATAAAGAGGGAAGATGTCAGGATAGAGTTTATAATGCTGGTTTGTAAAAAAACTGCTTCTTATAAATACCAATGACTTATTTCTAGGATTAAAATAAACACTGTTATTTACTCATACTGCTCAAATCTGGAATCAAAGCTGTAACTGCTGGAGGTGAGATGAAGCCCATGTCCACAGCTACCTCTGCTACCTGGTCAGGCCTGGTCTCAAGACCAAGGAGACCAGCACTACAGCCCAGAAGCAGCATGAGCCTGGTTGGTCATCTCCAAAACAGCCTGTCAGGAGCACAAAGGCCGTGGCTCTAGCTGCGTGATGGACGACATAAATATAGTCTTATAGACTCCTATAGCTTTGAAGTCTCCTCAGTAACTTCTAAAACATGCCCCGCAGATCACCCTTCCTGAACTGAGGTACAATGTATATAGTAAAAGAGACTCCAGTGTATATAAACAAACTTACCACAGAAACAAGTGTAGGTATTAGGAACATGTGCAGAAACATTCTGACAGGCAGGGCACCTCCAACCACTCTGGCCATCTGTCAGGAAAAATGAGAGTAGGCCAAATAAATTTTCTTCCAAAAGCCACATGTAATTAAAAAAATTTAAATTTATAGGAAGCCACAATATTGAAGTAGTGGTAACAATTTCAATGTTAAGCATATCAGATATTTAAGGAACAAATTCACAAAACTGACTGCTTAGCTTGAATACAGCATCTTCCATTGAATATGGGGTTCATTAAAAAAAAAAAAAAAAGGCCGGGTGTGGTGGCTCACGCCTGTAATCCCAGGACTTTGGGAAGCAGAGGTGGGTGGATCACGAGGTCAGGAGATTGAGACCATCCTGCCCAACATGGTGAAACGCCATCTCTACTAAAAATATAAAAATTAGCTGGGCGTGGTGGTGCGCACCTGTAATCCCAGCTACTTGGGAGGCTGAGGTAGGAGAATCACTTGAACCCGGGAGTGGGAGGCTGCAGAGAGCCGAGATCATGCCACCGCACTCTAGCCTGGCAACACAGCGAGACTCCCTTTCAAAAAAAACAAAAAACAAAAAACAGAAAACAAACCCACTAGCTAGGCATGGTGGCACATGTCTCTAATCCCAGCATTTTAGGAGGCTGACGCAGGACTGCTTGAACCCAGGAGTTCAAGACAAGACTGGGCAACACAGCAGATCGTCTAAAAAAAAAATTAGCTGGATGTGGTGGCATGTGCCTGTAGCCTCAGTTGCTTGGGAGTCTCAGGCAGGAGGATCATTTGAGTCCAGGAATTCACGGCTGCAGTGAGACATGATCACACCACTGGACTCCAGTCTGGGTAACAGAGTAAGACTCTGTCTCAAAAAAAAAAAATTACAGTTAGATAGAAGGAACAAGATCTAGTGTTTAGTAGCATTATAGCTAACAATAATTTATTGTATATTTCAAAATAACTAGAAGAGTAGAATTGGGATGCTCCTAACACAAACAAATGATAAATATTTGAGGTGTTGGAATCCTAATATGCCAATGACCCTGATTTGATCATTACACATTGTATGTTTGTATCAAAATATCACGTGTACCCTATGAACATGTAAACTATTATGTATGCATAGTAAGAATTTAAAAATGAAAAAAACAGATGTTTTTTAGTTTGTTTGTTTGAGACAGGGTCTCGCCCTGTCACCCAGGCTGGAGGGCAGTGGTACAATCTCGGATCACTGCAATCTCCACCTCCTGGGTTCAAGCAATTCTCATGCCTCAACCTCCCAAGTAGCTGGGATGACAGGTGCCTGCCACCACACCTGGCTAATTTTTATATCTTTAGTAGAGATGGAGTTTCGCCATGTTGGCCAGGCTAATCTTGAACTTCTGACCTCAGGTGATCTACCTGCCTCAGCCTTCCAAAGTGCTAGGATTACAGGCATGAGCCACCACACCAGGCCAAAAATGAGAAGATAAATTAAAAATAGAATTACCATATGATCCTGCAATCACACTTCTGTGTATGTATCCACAGGAAATAAAATCAGTATGTCAAAGAAAAAATAATAAGTAAAAGCCATCATTTTCAATATGAGTGACTGATTTTATCATATCCTAAAATATATTTTAATATTGTTATGTTTAGCTGGTTTATTTAAGATCTATAACTTAATTCTGGTTATCTGAAACACATGATCAAGGTAACATACACTCCCTGCAGAAAAAGTAGTCAAGAGAAATTAAACTGTATTTTTAAAGCTGGGCTTAATACTTGAATACATCAAATGGGTGAGAATAACTACTCAGAAGAGAGAATTAACTGACCTGCTTGAGATGCTGGAGACCTTGCCCATTTCTTTATGCAGTTCAAATGAAACACATGGTAACAGCTTTGACAACTCCACACTGGAGCCGTGACGCGAACCAATTCACAGCACACCATGCACTCGTATTTTTCTGTAGTTAGTTGTTCAATCAGAGAACCTGTTTAAAAAACAAAGTAATAAAAAAGATACACTCAAACACAAAAAACTGTTTCTCACTTTAATCAACCAAGGATCATCAAGTCATTCAAGAGAAGAATCCAAACACAGAGATTTTAAGGGCTATCTGATTCTGGGTAAGGTGGCTGGCTATTCAGACTGAGGCCAATAAGGGGCAGGAACATGCTGAGGAAGAGGATTTAGGAAGGAGACACTCAGGTGGGGATTCCCATAATTAAGGAAACATTCCCAGGAAAATAGCAGAGTAGCCAAACGACCCTTGTAACAAAGCCTGAGGATCCACTGGGCAATACAGAATCTTGCTTTGCATTTTCTATTTTCCAGGATCCTCTAAATCTATCAGATCCATGGACTTAGGTTAGGAAGGGGCTCATGAAGCTGTAGTGTCAGCTATAAGAAGCCCAAGTCTGGGCAGGTTCCAACAACCCATGAGTGGTGAGATGGCTCTAGCAGTTGCCCTGAAAGTCTTTAGTCATTCCCTTAACAAAGATATTCTTGGTGCCTACCATAAGCCCCATGGTGGTGTTACAGTCCCTGGCTACAGGAGCTCCACATCCAATGACAGAGACCAGTGTGTAGTTATCAGCTTAATTCTCCCAGATTTATTCCTGAATACCTTCACCCACTTTCAGATTTTTTCCTCAAACACAATTGCAGCAAAGTCTTTCCAGATTTCAGTACAGCCAGATACTCTCGATACTCTCAAAACTGAGTGTGAGTGTGAGTAGATGCTTTTTTGAGTACATACTTTTAGCACTGCATTTATTTCACAATATTATTGTTATTTGCTTTCAGGTCCAAATAAGTTAAAAGAATAAAACTAAACTAAAATACAACATTCCAAGCACATTACATATTATTAGTTAGTCCTCTCAAATAGGCTGTAACAGGTTGGGCACAGTGGCTTATACCTGTAATTACAGCACTTTGGGAGGCCAAGGCGGGCAGATTATGAGGTCAGGAGATCAAGACCATCCTGGCCAACACAGTGAAATCCCATCTCTACTAAGAATACAAAAATTAGCTGGGCGTGGTGGCATGTGGCTGTAATCCCAGCTACTAAGGAGGCTGAGGCAGGAGAATCTCCTGAACCCAGGACACGGGGATTGCGGTGAGATGAGATTGCGCCACTGCACTCCAGAGCTAGACTCCTTCTCAAAAAACAAAAAAAGGCTACAACATAGGTACAATTTTACAGTTGAAGAAACTGGCTTCATGTAATTAGATCATTTATCCAAGGTCACAAAACTAGAAATTTAAAAGTCAAAATTCAAACTTGTCAAACTATCTGACTCAAAAGCACACATTGTAATATTCCCTAATATTGGCTCTCCTAAGATTTACTTTCTGATTGTTCGCTTTGATGTCAAAAGAAAGAGAGAACACCCTGAAACTGAAAGTTCTGTGAGGAGGTAGAGTCTTGTCTACCTTGCTGAGTGTAGTATTTCCAGTGTCTGGCATATACTAGGTGCTCCATTAAACATTTCTTAAATTCATGGATAAAGGAATAAATGAGTGATATCTAGTCTGTTCCACAACTTCTTTCCGTGAAAGTTATAGGCGTCACCAAAGTTCAGGCTCGAGTGCAGTGGCATGATCGTGGCTCACTGCATCTTTAAACTCCCGGGCCCAAGTGATCCTCCCACCTCAACCTCCTGAGTAGCTGGGACCACAGGCATGTGCCATTATACCTGGCTGATTTTTTTTGTTAGTGTTTGTAGAGATGGGGTCTACCTCTGTTGCCCAGGATGGTCTTGAACTCCTGGGCTCAGGTGATCCTCTTGACTTGGTTTCCCAAAGTATTGCGATTACAGAAATTTAACCAAATTAAAAAAAAATCTTCCCTGAACAAGAAGTAAATAAAACAAAAGCAAAAACATCTTTTCCAAAAGGGAAAGATGGAGAAACTGTCAGAGGTGGTAGGAGACTAAGAAGACATGACTAAATGCAACGTGGTATCCTAGATTGGGTCCTGAAACAGAAAAAGGACATTCGCAGAAAAACTGGTAAAAACTGAATAACATCTGTAGTTTCGTTAATACGATTATACCAATGCTAATTTCTTAGTTTTAACAAAGGTACTCTGGTCATGTAAGATGTTAACATTAGAGGAAGTTGGGTGAAAGATATATGGGAATTCTTTGAATCATCTTTGCAACTTTTCTATAAATCGAAATTATTCCAAACTAAAACATTTTACAAACACCTTTTTCTCTCCCAGGCTTTTGACACTTCGGTGAACGCCAATTCTATTCTTCTAAGTTGCTCAAGCATAAAATCTTCCTTCCAAATACATCCAAAATTTATCCAATTGTTACCTTTTCCACCACTATTACTCCAGTCTAGGTCTCCATCATCTCCTACCTGAACAACTGCAATAGCCTCCTAACTTGTCCTGTTGCCTTCTTAGAGCCTGTTCTCCACACAGCAGCCTAATAATCTTTTTTTTTTTTTTTTTTTTTTTTTTGAGACAGGGTCTCATTCTGTCAGCCAAGCTGGAGTGCAGTGGCATGATCACTACTTACTGCAGCCTTGTCCCACTGGGC
Organism: Colobus angolensis palliatus; assembly: GCF_000951035.1. NCBI lineage: Eukaryota > Metazoa > Chordata > Mammalia > Primates > Cercopithecidae > Colobus > Colobus angolensis. Next base: position 95,543 of record NW_012120599.1, on the reverse strand, counting down.
TCAAGTGATCCTCCTACTTCAGCCTCCTGAGTAGCTGGGACTACAGGCATGTGCTGCCATGTCCAGCTAATTTTTATTTTTTTGCCTTTTGCAGAGATGGGGTCTCATTAAGTTGCCCAGGCGGGTCTTAAACTCCTGGGCTTAAGCAATCCTTCTGTTTTGGCCTTCCAAAGTGCTGGGATTATAGGTGTGGGCCGCCACGTCCGGCCCCCGATTATTTCAGAATGTAAGATCATGCCATCCCTCTTCCCAGGACCTTCTAGCAGCCTCTCATCTTATTCAGAACCAAATCTAAGGGCCTCACATGATCCAGCCCTTGCTATTTCTCTGACCACCTTTCCTGCCCCCATCTTCATTGCCTATAATACCCCTCCCCACATTTAAATTTGCTCCTCCCTCTGCCTAGAATGCTCTTCTCAAGCCAGCCACAAGGTGCATTTTTGTACTTCATTCTTGTCTCTGTTCAAATGTCTCCTTATCAAAGACGTCAACCTATCTAAAACAGCACTCTTGTCACTCTGTCCTCTTAACCTTCTTAATATTTCTTTTTAGTCCTTATCACCACCTGACATATTAAATATCTAAGTGCTTTCTGCCTGTCTTCCCTACCAGAATGTAAATTCCACCAGTAGTCCCTGTACCTAGAACAGTGCTTAGTACGTAGTATTTATGCAATAAATATGAATGAAGTGTTCTCAAAAATGATATGAATAATGTGAGAACGTTAAGGCCCCAAGAGATTTATTAAGCAGAATTCTAAGATGGTCTTCCAGATTCCCACCTCCCTGGTATGTATACCCTATATAATCTCCTCCCCTTGAGTATGGGTGGGCCTGACTTAATCAGGTAAGCCGTTCTAAAAGAGGTGAAAAATCAAACAGAAGTCAGAGAGATCTGAAGTGGCAGCAGTTGCTTTCCTGCAGGCCTCAAAGAAGCAAACTATCATGCTGTGTACAGAGCCATGTGGCAGGGAAACGCAGGTGGCCTCTAGGAGCTGAGAGACACTTCTGGCCAACAGCCAGCAAGAAAACAGGAACCTCAGTCCTAACACATGTAAGGAACTGAATCCTACCAACAACCAGTGATTGAAAGATCTCAGATGAGATCACATCCCTAGCCAAATTTGGAGACATTGAGCAGAGAACCCAGCTAACCTGGACCCATTCATCTGACCCACAGAAACAGTGGCATAATAAATGTGTGTTATCATAAGCCACTACATTGTGATAATTCACTATAAAGCAAGAGGTAATTATTAACCAGCCTTAAGGATTCAATAACGTCTCTGGTATAACATTGCTTTGCTTCACATATACATTGAGGTTCCAAAAACAACCCTGATGAACAAGCAACTAGAATGATTGGCTGGTCTAAAAACAGGCCCTGGGTAGATGGTGGCTTCAAGGGTTGGGCTGTGTCTCACATTAAATTGGAGAGGGGTTAAGATAGTGAAGGTCCATGAGGAAGAGCTAGCAGAATAAAATTATTTAGCTTGATGAAATATACACTTAGAGCAAAATGATAGATGTCTTCGAATACTGCATAAAGCTGATTTGCAATAAGGAGGAGGGGAGCTGTGAGAAGAAAGACTAGTTGCTATGCTGCTCCAAAGGATAAAACTTGAACCAAAGGATAGGAAGGAAAGGAAAGAAGCTTTTAGTTCAATATAAGGATGAGCTTTTAAAACGGTCAGAACTGAGTACCTACTATGTTTCAAGAGCTGTGTGGGGCAGCAGGGTCACAAAAAAAGAAAAGAAATACACAGTGTCTGTTTTTAAGGAGCTTACAGACTAGTGGAGGACAATGAAGCATAAATAAACTATGGTTTCCGGTACTAAGTTCTGTAATAGAAGCATGCAAATATAAGAGAAAGACATAAGTATAAGGGCTGTAAGAGATTAATGCTATCCATAGAGGTGAAAAAAGTTTCCCTGGACATGTGACTAAAGTAAATTTTCTTCCCCCCAAGACAGGGTCTTGCTCTGTCATCCAGGCTGGAGTACGATAGCTCACTGCAGCCTTGATCTCTTGGGCTCAAGTGATCCTCTCACCTCAGCTTCCTGAGTGTCTGGGACTACAGGTATGCGCTAACATGCCTGGCTAATTCTTTTATTTTAATTTTTTTGTAGTGACAGGGTCTCCCAATGTTGCCGAGGCTGGTCTTGAACACAGGTGTTCCTCTCACCTCAGCCTCCCCAAGTGCAGGAATTACAGACGTGAGCCACCATGCCTGGCCTAAAGTAGCTTTTGAAAAATAAGTAAGACTTCGCCATCGAACTGAGTGACAAATTCTAGAGAGAGGGAGCCACATGCAACAGCATGCAAAGACAAAAAAGTGTAGAATCCAGGGAATAAAATGTGGTAGATACTGAGGCAGCGGAAGATGTGCCTGTTGAGTAAGGCAGAAGCAGTAAATGGAATTAAGCGGGAGAGTGACACAGTTTAATGTGTGTTTTAGGCCAGGCGCAGTGGCTCACGCCTGTAATCCCAACACACGCCTGTAATCCCAACACTTTGGGAAGCCGAGGCGGGCGGATCATCTGAGGTCAGGAGTTTGAGACCAGCCTGGCCAACATGGTGAAACCCCTTTTCCACTAAAAATACAAAAATCAGC
>NW_012120599.1:62276-92879 GCF_000951035.1 Colobus angolensis palliatus | reverse complement strand
TAATTTTTGTATTTTTAGGTGGCTCACGCCTGTAATCCCAGCACTTTGGGAGGCCGAGGCGGGGGGATCACCTGAAGTCAGGAGTTCGAGACCAGCCTGGCCAACATGGTGAAACCCCTTTTCCACTAAAAATACAAAAATTAGCTGGGAATGGTGGCACATGCCTGTAATCCCAGCACTTTGGGAGGCCGAGGCGGGCGGATCATCTGAGGTCAGGAGTTTGAGACCAGCCTGGCCAACATGGTGAAACCCCTTTTCCACTAAAAATACAAAAATCAGCTGGGAATGGTGGCACATGGCTGTAATCCCAGCTACTTGGGAGGCTAAGGCAGGAGAATCATCTGAACCCAGGAGGGGTTGTGGTGAGCCAGGATCGGTACCACTGTACTCTAGCCTAAGCAACAGAGTGAGACTCCTCTCAAAAAACTAAATAAATAAAATATGTGTTTTATAAAGATTGCTCTCTGATGCTGTAGGTGAACTGAAAGAGAAATTAAGAGATGACAAGATCAGTTAGGAACTGCTGCAACTAAGCAGACCAGATGAGGCAGATGAGATGATGCAGGATGAAACCAACAGAGGCAGCAGAGGTGTTATGGCCCACCACTTGTGCTTTCACAACTCAAATACAATCTTGTAACCAGACATCTACACCACCCGTATTTGCATTTTTGAAAACCCTTACAAAATTCCTCATTTGGAAAAGAAAAAGAATTATTATTTGTATTTGCTTGTGATATGCATAAAACTAAGTGGTTACCTACTGGGGAGGGGAGCAGCGAGTGGTGGTAGAACTCAGGCAGACAGTGAATAAAGATTGAGACTTTTCACCGTGTAACTTTTCATACCTTCTGCTTTCTAAATTATGTGAATATATGACTTATTTAAAAATTTAAATTAAAAAAAACAACAAAATACTTCCACCAATCTAGGTAGGTTTACCTGTGTGCGTTTCCACATTCTTTAGCACGTGGTTCTGTTTGCCTCTGGGGAAAGGAGATACTACTTGAGGATCCTGCCTCCGTACAGTGCATTTCTCTTGGTCAACCCTCCTGGAAGACTTGTTGATGACTGCCAAGTTCTCACTGTCACAGGTAGATTTTGCTGGTCTTTCACTGACGTTATCCTTTGGAATGGGGCCCATGTTGTTTCTGTGTCCTGTATTTGCATGTCGGTGGCCCTCCTGTTTGGGTGGATTTCTGCCTGGTCGTGGCCTGGCCCCCTCCACTTCCCAGGGAGGCCTTTTCTGTGGGTATCTTCTCTGCTCATTTCGTCTCGCTCCATACCCATCCAATACTCCTTTCCTAGAGGATGCATCTGAAGAGTCAGGGTGGAAAACCCCCACAGGTTTGGTATTTTCGGGTCCAATATCCTCGGGTTTTGGAGTTGCTCGGTTACTCCATTCACATTTGAGTTTCCCCTTGACTTTTGGTCCTCTACCATAGCTGTATACAAATTGTGTTGCTTTTTTGGGTTTTGCTCCCCTGGGATCTGCACCCACAACTTCCTTCTCACTCTCAGAAGGGCTATGTTCTCTGAGGTCTGTCCCACTCTCTGATCTGGTAGAGCTCTCTAATCCAGCTGTATCTGAGGTCTGCTCAGCAAGACTCTGTGCTTTTTTGACTCTGATATGGTGCTTCTCATTCCTCAATTTCTGCCAAGGTTGACTCTGAAGGCCATGGCTCTTGGGCGATTTATTATAAGGAGAGGACTGGAAAGACGTCAGTTGACTCTTAGGTTTGCTTCCTGAAGGATGATAACTATGCTGATGAACAGCAGAGATTTCATCATAAGGGACCTGCCTGGAAAGGTGACAGGGAGGTGGTGAACTGTAATTTCTTCTACCAATCCTATTAGAGTCTAATCTCCTTTGAGTCCCACAATTTAGACCAGAATTTTTTTTCTCCTGAGGAATGAATTCAGCAGCATCTGTATTGAATTTAAAAGTACCTAGAACATAAAAAATAGACATGCCAGTAAAGAAATTAAGCTTCATCCATGAAACTCATAGACTCCTAAGCCAAATCTAAAAATCATTTTCCTTAGGACTTTGTATAAACATGCTGTTAAGTAAGACCTATGTTTCCAGTGAAGGTGGTGGGTTCCAGGTGCTTGTGGAGGACTAATCAATCATTATTCCATGTCCAAAAACCAAACACCAATAGCCAATGACAGCTAAGTGCTATTGAGTAAAAATGCTCACCTGGGCCATAAAGTGCTATGTATACACGTATTTCTTTTATTACAAAAATTTAAGGCCAGCTAATAGTTCAGGGATATCAATCATCAGGTTCTGTGTGGTCTTCTTTCAAAACACTAAAGCAGCATTGTATAAGATCAGGTAAACAGGCTTTGGACTAAGCCAAAATGGGTTAAAGTCCGCCTGTCTAACTTACGGTATGAACTTAGGGATATCACGTGCCTGCTTTTAGCCTTAGTTTCCTTGTCTATGGTAAAGGATGACAATACTTATTTCAGTGGTTACTGAGAAATTTAAATATGATTTCATAAATAGTACTTAAGAAGTGTATTAGTTTTCATCTCTTTCCCCTAGGAATATATTTTGGGTTTTCCAAACACAGTCTCTATGATATGGTCTACAATCCCAAAGTGGAAAAAATTAAGCATACTCCCCTTCAACCCACTCATGTTCCCCCAGAAGATGCTTCTTGGTACAGTCAATTCAGTCCCTGAAGTGCAAAGACAAAATGGTTTGCCTAAGGACATAAAATTAGTAGCAAAGTCAGAACTATGTGTAGCATACAGAATATACTATAAATTGATAAGACCTGGAAGACATGGGTTTAAGTCACTTACCACTTATTGTGACTTTATGAAAGTTACTTAGTCCCAGTTTCCTTACATGTAATGATGACAGTAACAAACTCTACATCAAAGAGTTGCAATGAAGAGTAAAGCAAGTTAATAACACACATAAAATGGTTAAAATGGTACTCTATCATTGCTGTTAGGACTACAGAGTATCTGAAACACAGAGGTTTGAGCATAGGTGGGTGCAGTATAGTGGCTGAGGATTTCAGGTTTAATAATAAGGCCTAACATTTATTAGGTATTATGTGCCAGGCACTATCTTAAGCACTTTACATGTATTAACTCATTTAATTCCTACATTCCTGATGAGAAAACTGAAGCACAGAGAGTAAGTAACTTGCCCAAGGCCACAGAAGTATTCCAAGGAAGACTTGGGGTTCCAACTCAGGATGTGTATTAGAGACCATGCTCTTACACTAACAGAGTTCGGGCAGTGGGTACCACAGACACATACAGTGAAGAATGGAATGATCATAAAGGTCATAGAGTAACCTCTCATCCAATTCAGGGTTTGTCCTGAAAGCTTTCACATAGGCAGAATTCTAAGGGGTAGGATGGGCGGCCTCACAAAGTGACAAGGGGATTAGACAAATGCAGAAGGTGGCAGAGGTATCCTGGAAACATAAGATAATTTAAAGATTGAAATGGTTAAATTGGACCAATGGGTATTGTGTAGTTCTCTCTTGCTTGAAAAAGCAAGACTGGAAACAAGGGCAGAAATAAGATCAGTAAAGATGTCTAGAGAAGCCTAGTAAAGGATGGGAAAAGAGTGCTTCATGTTAAGCAGTAATGAGTTGATGTAACTAGAGAATCCTGAGAAGGTTGCATGTATTCATATACAGGATATGTTCAACTAGACATGAGGCAGGAGGCAAAACCCTCAGGAAAAAAACCCATAAGAGACATGAGGAAGGGAAACAGGACACATTGATAAGGAATCTGGCCATGGCAAAGATCAGAGACACCAATTTTTTTTTCACTATTTCAAGCAGCTGGAAGTTAGTAAATAGGATATCCAGTCACCATGGCTACAACACAACTAAGTGGTACCCTGAATCCAAGATAACACAACAGCACAGTAGGTGTCCAACAGGTGGGTAGGGCAGAATAAAGAGAAATCCAACTGGCAGATTAGAAAGTCCAGAGACAAGGCTGGTATTGCAGAATCTGCTCATGGACAGAAAGGTATCCTCTGCACTGGGCTTCTGTTTAAAGACTCTGATGATGAGGGTGTGGGCTAAAGATGATGCTAAAATAATAACTTGGAATGGGAACTAAAGCAAAATCAAACTAAAGCACACGAAAAGGAGTAAGGAGGTCTTTGGACTAGAAGATTTTGCCTCATTAGATACTTTGCGGGTTGGAGGTAATAACGTGGGCACAACACCAAAGTTCAACACGATGACTCACAACTAGGCCCCACCCAATTCTTCTTCAAACACTGAAGGGTACAGAAATGAGTCAGAAATGAGCCTGTGGATGAGACGATCGATGGATCCAGTTTAGAGAATCTGGTGAAGGACTAGGTAAGGAGAATAACAAAATACCCAGCCCAAAAAGTTTTCCAACCCCAAGGAAGACTTAATATCTAGAACAAGACTAGGGTATACCAATGCAGTGTGTTTTCCAACTTTTTTTTTTTTTTTTTTTTTGAGACGGAGTCACGCTGTCGCCCAGGCTGGAGTGCAGTGGCGTGATCTCGGCTCACTGCAACCTCCACCTCCAGGGTTCAAGCGATTCGCCTGCCTCAGCCTCCCGAGTAGCTGGGACTACAGGCGCGTGCCACCACGCCCGGCTAATTTTTTGTATTTTTAGCAGAGACGGGGTTTCACCGTGTTAGCCAGAATGGTCTCCATCTCGTGAGTTCGTGATCTGTCCACCTCACCCTCCCAAAGTGCTGGGATTACAGGCGTGAGCCACTGCGCCCAGCCCCAACTTTTTAAACTAAGAACCATAGTAATAAATACATTTTACCTGCCACCCAGTATACAGATACACACATGGTCTTCTTGGTGCCCCAACAGCTGGTCGGGGACAGAGCTAAGATTCAAACCAATGGTTTCCAAACTCCATTCTGCAAACTGCTGCCCTGTTTCCCAGAGTGGGCCATAAAATCAAATGAATGCAGTGGGCTGTGACATATTTTTAAACGAAATAGAAAACAGAATATATTGCTGATTGTAAAACAAACAAAGCAACCCCAGTGCTTCCAGAAACTTCTGATTCGCTTTTATATTTATGTAAGTGTTCAATATTTAAGGTCGTGATGCAAAATGTTTCTTTTGGTTGCTGTCCAACAAATTTGGAAAACACTGATCTATGGAACACCCTGAGGAAATGGATGTTATATTAACGAACAAATGAGGCTGTCACTACACACTGAGGCAACTCCAGCAGGGGGAGTGAGTGAACAATTATAGAATAGGTACAGTACAGGGCGGGAGCCATCACAGGAATTAACTTATCTACTCCCACCTGACAGATGAGGAGACTGAGACTGAGTCACACTAGGTTCGTAGCAGGCTGAGACTCTAAACTACTGGAGTTCGGCTCGCGCCCACGCCACCACTCCAGGCAGTATGAGCACACCACACCCTACACGTCAAGAGCCCGCCACCGTCACGGGCTGTGACCTGGCCGACGCCCGCCTGTCGAAGGTCAGTGCGCCGCTGCCCCAGAAAGAGCCTGTGGGAGGGCAGTACACCCACACCGACTTGCAGCGCCGGGACAAGTCCTCTCTCCTCCTAAACCCAGTTACTGGGCTTCACCACCTAGTCCAAGAGAAGAGAGATCTCTGAACGCACGATGAGCGGGGCTTGGCCCTTCCGAGCCACTATCCCCAGCCCTAGCATGCGCTACTCTCGCGATATGAGTAGCTGGGGCCCTAGAACTTCGTCACTGACCCAATTTCCGTTCCCTGAAAGGGGCCAGTCCCGCTCGGGCCGGGATAATACCTGAGACAGGAGGCGCCTCCGCCATCCCGTGCCGCAGAACCTAGATCGAGTCGCACAGCCAAGCGAGCACTGTCACCAGATCACGTGCTCCGGACTTCCGGCGCCGCGAGAATATTCGCATCTGCGCGTCGTGTAGATGGCCACAGAGGTTGCGCAGCCCGAATCTGTGTGGCGCGTTCGTGACGTCAGATAGACGCACCAGGTGTCGGGCGGGAGGAGGAGACTAGTAGGTGGATGGAAATAGCAACAATCGCGGGAGGGAGAGGTTGGCGACTTGCGTAATCATCGTGGTTTTCTTTCTTTTTTGATAGAGGGTCTTGCTGCCTTACCCAGGCTTGAGTGCAGTGGTCCGATCATGGCTCACTATAGCTTCAGTCTGTAATCCTCCCGCCTCAGCCCCCGGGGTAGCTAGAACTACAGGCCGAGCCACCATGCGCAGCTATTTTTAGGAGAGACGGGTTTCGCCATGTTGCCTAGGCTGGTCTACAACTCCTGGCCTCGAGCGATCCTTCCGCTTTGGCCTCCCAAAGTGCTGGGCTTACAGGCGTGACCCACCACTCCTGGCTCCAAACTTTTTTTTTTTTTTTGAGACTGAGTCTCGTTCTGTCGCCCAGGCTGGGGTGAAGTGGCGCGATCTCTGCTCACTGCAAACTACGCCTCCCGGGTTCAAGCGATTCTTATGCTTCAGCCTCCCGAATAGCTGGGATTACAGGCACCCACCACCACGCCCGACTAATTTTTGTATTTTTAGTAGAGATGGGGGTTTCATTCTATTGGCCAGGCTGGTCTTGAACTCCCGACCTCAGGTGATCCGCCCGCCTAGGCCTCTGAAAGTGCTGGGATTACAGGCGTGAGCCACCGCGCCGCCCCAAACATTTCCTGATGATCTTTTTAAAACTGCTTCTCCATATCCACTGCCTTTTTTTTTTTTCTGATGGTCTCTTGTATATTGCTGGTATCAATGGTCAGTTTTAGACATTTAAATTGTCTTCTATTCCATTAAGTTTATTAATTTTGTCCTTTGTTGAACATCCTTAATTTTGACAGGTTAGCTCATCAAACCTTGTAGTCACCTTTAGAAATTACCAGGTGTATCAGTCTGGGTCTAATCAGGAGAGAGGAACCCTACTTTTTGAACAGGAATTACATTTTTTAAAAAAAATAAGTTTTATTTAAAGGTTTATTAAGTATATTAGGGGGTTGGAATAATAATAGATTGGTAAACAAACAAGATAATTCCAAAACAGGATTAGCATATATAAGGAGCAGCTAGGGCTGAGATAAGAGTGTCAAAGGAAGAGCTGAGACCAGAGCTGGCATGCAGACCTTGTTAAGAGAAAAGGTCTGTGGCTCACTGGATGGCATGGAAGTTGCCAGACATTTTTCTTCTGGAGTGCTGGTTGACGCCATCCTTGGGGAGGTGTCTCACCAGAGATACTCTACTACAAACCATCTGCGGGGAGTGCTAGGAGAAGTTACTGACAACTGGTCACTATGTAATGCCATAGCCAGGCACTGAAGAAGCCAGTGCATTGCAGAAGCCACTGAAGAAGTCCAGACCACAGAAACCTGCCACACTGAAACCAGAAACAGGAGCCAAAACCCTTTCCTCCTGCAGTATCTCTCCAGTGCCCTCTGCTGACAAGGTTTAATATCTGCCAGCTGGCAAAGAATAAATAACTTCAAAGACCCAAGTCAATTTCACAGAGCAAACAAAAAGGATAAATGTAGAACTGAAAGCAAATTCATAATTGGCACACTACAGAACCTACTCATTATTTTCAAAACTTGTGAATAAATGAAAGTAAGCAAGGGTTTATCTTGCCTTTCCTATACAAACTACTTCACCAACATACTAAAGCTTGTGGCAGGTGGTGAAAGCTGTACTCAGATGGAAATGTATACCTGTAAACACTTATATTTGAAAAAGAACTCCAGATAATGGAGTATTATTCAGTGCCCAAAACAAGTGAAGCCAGCATGGTGGTGTTTACCTGTAGTCTCAGATACCTGGGAGGCCAAGGCAGAAGGATTGTCTTGAGCCCAGGTGAGTTCAAGCCCAACCTGGGCAACATAGCAAGATACTATCTCTTAAAAAAAAAAAAAAAAAAAAAAACAGAAAATCAAAGACCAGGCGTGGTGCCTCATGCCTGTAATGTCAGCACTTTGGGAAGCCAAAGCAGGTGGGTTGCTTGAGTCCAGGAGTTCAAGACCAGCCTGGGCAACATGGCGAAATCCAGTCTCTACCAAAAATACAAAAATTAGTCAAGCTTGGTGGTGTGTGCCTGTAGTCCCAGTTACACAGGAGGCTGAAGTGGGAGGATCACTTGAGCTCAGGAGGTGGAGGCTGCAGTGAGCCAAGACTGCACCACAGCACTCCAGCCTGGGTGACAGAGCGAGACCCTGTCTCAAAAACACAAGACAACAACAACAAAAAAACCCCAAATCCATATGAGCTATCAAGCCATGAAAAGACATGGAGAAAAATGCATATTGCTAAGTGAAAGAAGGCAATCTGAAAAGACTATTTACTGTTTGATTCCAACTATGTAACAGTCTGGAAAAGGCAAAATTAGAGACAGTAAAAAGATCAGTGGTTGACAGAAGTTAAAGGGGAGAGAAGGATGAATAGGCAGAGCACAGAGGACTGCTAGGGCAGTGAACTATTCTGCATGATACTACAATGGGGGATACATGTCATTACATTTGTTAAAACCCATAAAATCACTAGCATGGTGGCTCATGCCTGAAATCCCAGCACTTTGGGAGGCCAAGGTGGGTGGATTGCTTGAGCCCAGGAGTTCAAGACCAGCCTGGGTAACGTGGTGAAAACCCATCTCTACTAAAAATACAAAAATTAGTTGGGCATGATAGCATGCACCTGAGGTCCCAGCTACTCAGGAAGCTGAGGTGGGATCACTTGAGCCCGGGAGGCAGAGGTTGTGGTGAGCTGAGATTCTGCCACTGCACTCCAGCCTGGATAACACAGTGAGACCCCATCTCAAGCAAAAAACAACAAAAAACCACATAGAATGTACATCAAGTGTGAACCCTAATGTAAACTACAGACTTCGTGTGATAATAATGTGTTAATGTAGATTGACTGACTGCAACATACCACTGTGGTGAGGGAAGCTGATAGTGGGAAGGTTGTGTGTTATATGGGAGCTCTCTGTGTTTTCCACTCAATTTGCCATGAACCCAAAACTCTAAAAAAAAGTTTATTAATAAAAAAGAAGAAAAATCACAAATCAATAGCCTAACCTTCCACCTTAAGAAATTGGAAAAAGAATAACAGGGCTGGCGTGGGGGTGGTTCATACCTGTAATCCCAGCACTTTGGGAGGCCAAAGCGAGAGGATCACTTGAGGCCAGGGCTTTCATACTAGCCTGGGCAACATAGGGATACCGCATCCCTACTAAAAATTAAAAAAATAAATTAACTGGGCATGATAGCACATGCCTGTAGTTCCAGCTACTAGGGAGGCTGAGTGGGGAGGACTGCTTGGAGGTTGAGACTGCAGTGAGCCGTGACTGTACCACCACACTTCAGCCTGGGCAATAGAGTGAGACCCTGTCTCCACAAAAAAGAAAAAAGAAAAAGAAAAAGAAGCAAACTAAACCAAAGCATGTATAAGAAAAGAAATAATAAAAGACCAGAAATTATTGAAATAGAAAAAGAACAGAAAAAAATCAACAGAGTTCATTGAACAAAAGTGAGAAAGTGATAAAACTGACAAATGTTTAGGGAGAATAATCAAGAAAAAAGAAAAACTGAAATTACTAAATTTATGGATGAAAATGTAGGCATTACTACCCACGTTTACAGAAATAAAAAGGATCAAAAGGGAATACTATGAACTGTATGCCAACAAATTAGATTACTTAAGATGAAGTGGAAAAATTCCTAGGAAGACACAGACTACTCAAGAATAAATAGAACATCTGAATACACCTATAATAAGTAGAGACTGAATCAGTAATTTTAAAAACTTCCCATAAGGAAAAGCCTAAGCCCAAATGATTCTATCAAATCAAGGAAGAATGAACAGTAATCCTTCACAAACTCTTCCAAAAAATACAGGAGGAGGGAATACTGAATACTTCCCAATTCATTCCATGGACGAAAAACTTTACCTTAGGGCAGTCATTGCCTACTCCTTCACTGCAGAAATTGATGTTAACAGTCCAGAATGCTTAACCATGAAAATAGGTTCAGACTGATCAGGCACCACAGAGCAGTGGTTAACTTTGGATACACTTAAGTACCTGGGGAGCTTTTAAAAATCCAAATGCCCACACTGTATCCAGATCTATTATATCAGAATCTATAGGGGTAGGACCCAGGCATCAGTATTTCTAATAACTCTCTTGGTGACATAACTATAAGAAAACACAAAAGGAAAGCTAAGGGATATGGATGATAGAAGTGCCAAACTTTTACTATACGGAATCATTCCAATCTCCTTCCCCATTCCTGCTAAACTCTCAGAACTGACAGATTAAAACCTAGGACCCCCTGCACTCAATTCTGCTCTTTCCTAATAGTTAACAGGTGAAATATTGACCAGCGAGGTTGTCTGGTGGTAGTATAGGAGTGATGATCACAGGCTTTATAGTGCCAAGGGCTTTCTAATACAGGACTCACTCCTTCCACTTTCCTTTAATTCACTGGTATTGACGCAGACCAGGGCATGCTCTTTGGCCTTTCCCCAATACAGGAAGAATTAGCAGAATGACAAAGACATAAGGAAGCTTCAGGTAGGAGAAACCATGAAGAGGCAAGGAATCATGGCTGTACGGTGGATGTGAGGGGACTAGACGCAGAACACTTACTAGATCACAAAATTGAAAAGTGTGACATGACACAAGCTGCAAAGCAATTATTCTGTCTCTTACCGGCAAGTGACAGGAACCCATTGCCAACTACTTTAAGCAGAAAAGGGGGTAAAGTTTATTTGCAGAATCCTCAAATACCTCACAGAACAGAGTTGTAGAGACTTAGAATGTCAAGGATCACAATTCAGAGCTAAGTGCCATGGACAATCTTTCATTCTGTCTCTCATCTTGGCTCCTCTCTGGCTTCAATCTCTCATACTGACAAACAGTAAAAGAATTAAAAAAAAAAAAAAAAGGAAAAAAGCAATTTCCCTACTTTCTATTTAGAAAATCTGAGGTATGGACTCTGATAGACACAGTATGATCACATACACACTTCCATAGCTTGGAAGGATAAGAACAGTACTACTATAAAATTGGCATGTTCCCAATAATTACATAGTTGAAATGGGGGAGCAGTTCCCTTGAAAGAAAGGAAATGCTGTTCTGAAAAGACTAGGCAATAAACCATTACAGATAGGCAGAGGCCAGGTCATTGGCAGCTTTTTATGCCCTGGTGGAATTATTAGAGAACCATCAAAGAATCTAAGTCAGATTTGTATTTTAGAAAGGTAAGAGTAGCTATATGTGATCAGTGTAGTCAAGGAAGTGAAACTATGCAAGAAGAGAAGACATTCCAAAAGACCAGGTGAGAGACATCTAGGCCAGGGAGAGTTGAGAGAAGGAGAGGAGGAGTTGGATTTGAGAAACAGGGATTTAAAGCAGGGTTTAAGGATAATTGACTGTGTAGCCAAAATGTAGGCATCAAGGACAACTCAAGCGTTTTCTGTTTTGAATGATAGGAGGATAATAGTTCCATTAGCCTCACAGCCTCCCAGCGTGAGACAATGGTTTCCCTGTCTCACAGCTCCCATCATGAGACAGGGAAAAAGCACCAGGAAATTCAGGTCTGAGGAAAGGTGATAGGCTGTTTCAGTCATTTGAATGTGAGGTGCTTGTGGGCTTCTGGAACATCCAAATAATTGTTAGGCAAACAGCTGGATATAAAGATTCTGAAACTCAGGGGCAAGTTCAGGGATAGAAGTATAGATTTGGAAGTTAACAGTTAAAGCCATGAGAATAGCTGAGATCACTAAATATAAGTGAACAGAGAAAGAAGTTTGGTGGGTAAAAGCTAGAATCCAGAGGAGCAGTAACATTACAGTTAGAGAGTTGAGGATTTCAGAAAGAAGCCTTAGAGGGAATAGAGGAACAGGAGAACCGGCGAGTACTGTCACAAAAGCCAAAGAGTGGAGATTTAGGTAGAATGATTGCTCACTCGTATCCAATGCACTAATGTGGTCTAGCTAGAGGGCTAAATATCACCCACTAAAATGGGCAATATATGAGTCACTGGTAACACTAAGCAAGACAAGAAATCAAAGAGAAATGTTTGCTGACAGTGAACCCCAAGATAATGAGCTTTATTTGGATATGTTAGATTCTAGGTAACGATGGGGCATTTAAGTGGAAATGCCTAGAACTGAAAATAAGGATAAGAAGTCTAGGCTAGTGACAGTCATTTTGAGTCATTAGTGCCTAGGTAATAGTTCATATCATGGGTGTGAGATTTCTCAAGGAGAATACAGATTGGAACTGTAATGGAAGAAAAATATTCAAGGGGCTAACAAAGAGGTGTCTATATAAGAGAATAAGTGGGCCAGATTAGAAGAAAACTCAGAACTCATAGAAAAGCCAAGAAAGGTTTCAAGAAGGTAATGATGAATACTATAATGTTTGCTCCCTCTGGAAGGCTTCTTGAGAAGGTGAGGTTGGAGATGGGAGAAGGTTACATATGTTATCTCATCCCCATTTATAACTAGACAAGAACTCCTGAAGAGAGGAACTGTGATTGTTCTTGGTAACCCCTGGGCTGGTACAGACTTCTACAAAGCTGGTGTTCGTAAATGTTCATTGGTTTGATCTGCAGACACATGAGAGTCAGGTGCACATGGCACTGTGAGGCACCCAGCAAGGCTGGAGGGGGAATGCAGTTGGCAACAAGTTGAGTAAGGAAGGGAGGACAGGATCATTAAAGACCCTGAAATTGGGCAGGAGTTTGAACTTGCTGTAGCACTCCAGGCACCTTCTAAGAAAAGAATGAAGCCGTTTCTTTTTTATTGTTAACAATCCCTCATATGAGAAAAGCCCCTTGCAGTTAACAAGGTACTTATGACCATTATCTCAATTATTCCTCACAAAAGCTCTGTGAGTTAAGCATGATTTTACTAATAAGGAAACAGGTTAGAGAAATTGAATAGACTATTCAGTAGTTAGTAAATGGTAGACCCAGGGCCCAAGCCCAGATTGTTCCTTGCTCTTTCCTCACAATGCTACTACTTAGTTTGGTTTCTGTAGTGGAGTTCTAGGCTGAAATGACATTAAAATTCTATTAAATTTGGTTTCCGCAGTAGAGGTTTTAAGCTGAAGTGATATTATTAAAATGATATCCTTTTGAAAAATATTTATTGAGTATAAATAAATGTCCTATACATTAAATATCAAGAAATATTCATTATTGATTACAAGTCAACATGTAATACTGAGGGAATCATAGAATCGAAATACCCACTCATGATACAGTAGTGATAATTCCATTCCAATAATGGACACAGTAATAACTTGTTCACAAGACACAACAAAACTCATCAAAAAGGCCATCACTTTAACCAACCTATAATACCACAATAGAAAATGATTCTGAATCATAATATGAATAGCCCCAATAATTTCATCTTTGTCTTATCAATTTATCAGGTCATTTTGAGACTGTAGAGTTACACTGTCATAGATTTTTACGATTCCATTTCCTTAGTTTTATTTCAAATTATTATTAATGAATGAAAACAAGTCATACGAGCTAAAGATACTTTTAAACTGAGTTTGTTTTTCATAAGAAAAAAAGGAATCAAATTTTAGTATAAAGAAAACATTTCCCAAGCAATGAGTCTCTTAATGGAAAAAATAAAAGAGCAATGGAATTAAACTTTCTTTCAAAAAAAGGAAAGAAACCTAAATCTGTTATGGTAAATTTGGAAAGATAAATATTTTCTAGTCCCGTAATATGTGTTTGTTTTACAAGATATACTTGAATGATGCAAATCTATGAAGCAGGGATCTGTGGCAATCCAAATTCATCCACCAGAACTCCATCCTGTAAAAAGGAAGCAATGTTTAGTGCCACTATTTTTTCCATTTGATAAAAAAAAAAAGGATTACAAACACTTAATAATTAAAACTCATTTCCAAGTATTTAATCAATCAAAACCAAAATCCCACTCATAAGATGAGAACGAGCTTTTTCATGAAAGGAAAAGGAGGAAGTGATAAGAAGAGAACTAGAAAGGGCCAAAAGGGGGCTCCTCCACAGGGGAAAGAGAGTGAAAGAGGGAGAAAGGGAAATCTGAGAGTAAACCTGGAAAGGGGAAAAGGAGGCTGGGAGGGTCAAAAAGGAAAGGTTAAGCAGTGGGTCCTTGCCTCCAGATTTGCATTTTCACACTGATCCCTAATGTGGACCAATGCCTTTCTTAGCCTCCCAAATCCTTGAAGGAGCAGTGCCCTTGGATAGGCAGTCACTTCCATATCATGCTTTATATAATCATAGGCAGTGATACCACTATCAATGAACACCAGGGCTGCTCTGCCTATGGAGCAGCCATTCTTTTATTCCTTTACTTTAAAAACAACAACAGGCTGGCGTGATGGCTCACACCTGTAATCCCAGCACTTTGGGAGGCTGAGGCAGGTGGATCATTCGAGGTCAGGAGTTTGAGTCCAGCCTGACCAACATGGTGAAACCCCATCTCTACTGAAAACACAAAAAATTAGCCAGGCGTGGTGAAGCTTGCCTGTAATCTCAGCTACTTGGGAGGCTGAGGTGGGAGGATTGCTTGAACTCAGGGGGTGGAGGTTGCAGTGAGCAGAGATTACGCCACTGCACTCCAGCCTGGGTGACAGAGTGAGACTCCATCTCAAAAAGATAAAACAACAACAACAACAACAACAAAACCCCAATATATCCATAGCATATATAACTCAGGAATCTGTGACCTTCTCAAAGTGGAAATAACATAGATGCTTCAGGGACTTGTTACTAGGAAATTAACAAGGTGGGCTACGGTAGTGTTAATAAAAATCATTTCATGGGTTGCTGAGAAAAAGTAACCCATGGACTTGGGACCTTGAAGTTGCCAGAGAGGTCGGGGAGGAGTGGGCAGTTCAGAAAGGCAAGACTATCCCAGGCTCAACAGAGAAGGGAGGGATACAATAGAGGAAGATGCATACTCACAGAAACCAGCAATAATGGACCTAAGAAATTACCTCCTCCCTGCCCTTTGCTCTCACATTTTACACATAGGAAAAACTGATGAGGTTCAAAAAGAAGACATAAATTTCTGCTATTTTGCTCAAAGTCACACTGTGCTCAGCTTGGTTGTCATTATTAGTGGCTCACGCCTGTAACCCCAGCACTTTGGGAGGCTGAGGCAGGCGGATCGCTTGAGACCAGGAGTTTGAGACCAGTTGTGGCCAACATGGTAAAATCCCGTCTCTACTAAAAATACAAAAATTAGCCGGGTATGGTGGCGCGCACCTGTAATCCCAGCTATCTGGGTGGCTGAGGCACGAGGATTGCTTGAACCAGGGGGGCAGAGGTTGCAGTGAGCTGAGATCACGCTACTGCACTCCAGCCTGAGTGACAGAATGAGTCTCTTCCTCAAAAAAAAAAAAAAAAAAAGACAACCATGTAGATTTGGACAGAGCTTTAGGTTTGCAAAGTCCTTTACATATAAGATCTAATTTGCTTGCACAACAATTACATGAGATACCTGTAATTATCTGTATTTTACAGATGCAAGGAAAAGAAAAGCTTACAACAGCTAAGTAATTAGTCATACTTAGTGCCAGGTGTTCTGATTCTTTTGCCTTAAATCAGAATCTTTCTACATTAAGTTTTATGCTTAAATTATTAATCCATAGTTTAGAAAATCTACCCATTCTAAACTCCTGTGTGTATAGGAAAAAAAAAGAAAAAGAAAGGAAAATAAAATTAAAAATCCAGCCAGTAATTAACTGGTGTGTATGGAGAGTGAGACTTTTTCACTGCTGCCTAGCAAGTCTCATGCATGTGTTGCTTACGCTTTTACGGGAAATGTCTAAGACCCATCAATGGTACCCAGTGCCAGCTCACAACAAGGGTGATTATGTATGTTACACAAATTGTCCTTGTATAAAAATATTCCTGAGCCTCAGTGACACTGTTTATGCAGTCAGTTCATCATCCAATGCAGAAAAACCAGACTTTCAAAGGTTCACAAAATAATGACCAGGACTGTCTTTCTTTGTTCTAATGTAAGACTACCTTTTAGATTCCCAGACTTATGGTCAAGCATAAAGCCTTTGCTATTTTGCATTGAAATATAAACAGAAAAAGCTTTCACCTTGTTTTTTGTGTCAGTGGGAACACCTTCTGGAATTGCAGGTGCAGATGCTGCCTCATCCAAATAAGAACTGTCTTCATCAGCCAGAAGCTCATCACCCAGTGCATCCAACTCTGAGATTGAAACAGTCAACATTTTAAAAAAATGTAACCAAGAAAACTGGCAGCTAATAAATTCTCTCATTTATCGATGGACTTGAAAGAAGGCAGTGAAGAGGGCGTGAGATTGTTGTATGCCATGTGACCATTACATGAAATCAGACTCCAAAAATAAGTCTGTGGTAAAATGAGTTGGAAGTACCCAAGAGGAATGACAATAGCAGGTAGAGACTCATCAGGGGCAACTGAAGATGGGAAATTAAAAAATAAAGAAATAAATTAAAAGGTTCTAGGCAAAAAAAGACCATGGACAGAGCGGGAAAGCAGCAGCAGTAATGTAACAGGGGAATCACACAATAGAAATTCAGTGTGGAATGGTTCTGTCATCTACCCAGTTACTCATGCTAGAAACTGACCCTTGACACCTCCCACTTCTTCTACATCCAACCAATCATTAAGTCTTGCCCACTCAATTTTCTAAGATGTCTTCAATCTGTCCACTTCTGTCTGTTTCTGCTACCATCACCCTAGCTAGTCTCGGCCACCATCATCTCTTAAATGGCTATTGCAATAGCTTCCAGACTGCTCTCCCTGAGGCCATTTGACAACCCTTCTCATTTTTTCATGCTATCCCCTACTCATCCTTCAGGTCCCATGCCTCTCTCCCACTACTAACTAGGTTAGAGTCCCTTAGTATGTGCTCCCATGCTACCCCATACTTCTTGCCTATAGTCCGTGCTCTAGTAATTAATTACTTGAAGCAAACCATTTATGTCTTCCACTGCTAGAGAAGCTTCATGAATGTAGGGACTGCATTTTTATTCAGTGCTAAATTCCCACCACCTAGTAGAGTACCTGGTATAGAGTAGATGCACACTAATTATTTGCCAACGATTATTTTTTTTTTTCTTTTTTTTGAAAGGTCTCACTCTGCTGCCCAGGCTGCAGTGGTGCAATCTCAGCTCACTGGAACCTCTACCTCCTGGGATCAAGTGATCCTTCCACCTCAGCCTCCCGAGTAGCTAGGACCACAGGCACACACCACCATGCCTGGGTAATTTTTGTATTTTTTATAGAGATGGGGTCACGCCACATTGCTCAGCCAGGTCTCGAACTCCTGGGCTTGAGTGGATCTGCCTACCTTGGCTTCCCAAAGTGCTGGGATTAGGGTGCCTGGCCCTAATTATTGTTTCTTAATTGGTTTTGCTGTTCTGAGGGAGAGGACTCCAACTAGGAAAACAGGTAGAACAAAATCAAAAGGAATATAGCAAGGAAAGACCATGTGGAGGATACTTACAGATACTAAGCACCAGGTCAGCCTGTACCTGGACTTCCTTCAGAGTTGATCCATCCCACTGTTGTTGGTGGAGTATACAATCTGATGTGGCTGCCTCACAAGCTCTTTGCCCAGGGACTGTACCGTAAACTAACCTTCAGGAAATCCTGATAGAAATTTTCACTAGCATTTGGGAAAAGGTCCCAGGCAGTTGTTCCTTTTGGACTCCAAAACTAAATATACATTACTTTTCTCATAACTCACCTGCTTCTAAATCATCTTCATCCAGTTCTGGGGTGCCATAACTGCGACTCAGTGCTTCTTGGATTTCATTTGCATCTTCCATCATATCCTCTAGCTGGTCTTGTAAATCCTATGGAAATATATATGAGAGGATTTTCTCTTATTTACCATTTTCTTCTAAGTACCCCTTTCCCCTACATTCTCCTTTGAATCTAGACATGAGCAATTTTTAAAAAGATAATGTATGTAAAACGCCAAGCACGTAAACAGTTCTCAAAAACTGTTAGTTCACCTCCCCTAGCCCAGTCTTTGGCTAGCAATTTTTTAATGTCAACAACTGAGCAGACACTCCTCTAAAGGACAGGTTCAAGTAACTCTCAAACATCCCTTCTAATTAAAAGTATGGGCCGGGCGCGGTGGCTCACGCCTGTAATCCCAGCACTTTGGGAGGCCGAGACGGGCGGATCACGAGGTCAGGAGATCGAGACCATCCTGGCCTACACGGTGAAACCCCGTCTCTACTAAAAAATACGAAAAACTAGCCGAGCGAGATGGCGGGCGCCTGTAGTCCCAGCTACTCGGGAGGCTGAGGCAGGAGAATGGCGTAAACCCGGGAGGCGGAGCTTGCAGTGAGCCGAGATTGCACCACTGCACTCCAGCCTGGGCGTCAGAGCGAGACTCTGTCTCAAAAAAAAAAAAAAAAAAAGATGAGAGAATGCTTAAAGAATTAAAAACCACAAGCCCAAAGACTTCCTCTAACAATAACTATGAATGTTACTGACCCACATAATCCCCCGCCTATTTTTGGTGGCAAAATGTGAACTTAAAAATAAAGAATAGAATTGGTGATCTCACTTTATTTTTTACTTTATTTATTTATTTATTTATTGAGATGGAGTCTCACTCTGTCGCCCAGGCTGGAGTGCAATGGTGCAATCTCAGCTCACTGCAACCTTCACCTCCCGGGTTCAAGCAATTCTCCTGCCTCAGCCTCCAAGTAGCTGAGATTACAGGTGTGCACCACCACGCTTGGCTAATTTTTGTATTTTCAGTAGAGATGGGGTTTTGCCATCTTGGTTAGGCTGGTCTCGAACTCCCAACCTCAGGTGGTCTGCCCGCCTCAGCCTCCCAACGTGCTGGGATTATAGGCATGAGCTACCATGCCCGGCTGGATTTGATTTTAAAGTGCCTCATGGAAGCCCAAAGTCCTATGTGAGAATAGATGATTGTCAGCTGTCTAGCTGTCTACTATTACAGAAAGTTTTACTTGAAACATTAAATCAAGCAACTATCTTGATCTAAACTATCAATCATTTTCTAGTTAATGAAGACAGGGAGGTTATTGAGACAAGCAAATTATTCTTCTCAAGTCAGTCAAAGACAGATTACATTGCGTAGAGAAAGGAGGCAAGAGTAGAAACAACTGAAGTGGTAGAAAAAGTGAGTTGTACATGGCCCACCCTGGGTGGAGAATCAGAAAGGGAATCATGATAGGTGTCACAGCCAAGACAAGGCTGGTGAAAAAAATGGACCACGGGCATAAATCATGTGTGAATAATCTACCTGTGCTTAACTGGGAGATTACAAGGCTAAAAATGCAGTTGTCCCTTGGTACACGCAAGGGATTGGTTCCAGGATGTCTGCCTATACCAAAATCTGCCCATACCTAAATCCCCAGTCGGCCCTCCATATGGGTGGTTTCGGATCCTGCAAATACTATATTTTCGATCCTTGTTTGGTTGAAAAGTATCTGCATATAAGTGACTTGTGCAGTTCAAACTGCACTTGCTGTTCAAGGGTAAATTGTAATGTGAAACCAATCTAAGAAGTGGTATAGCATAACAAAGGGCAGCTGGTATAATGGTTAGGAGTGAGACTCTGGAGTCAGATATACCCAAGTTCAATTTTGCCATTACTCAATGAGAAGTAATGTCTCTAAGCCTTATTTTCCTCATTTGTAAAATGGAATTATTAATAGCCATATCTGGCCAGGCACGGTGGCTCACGCCTGTAATCCCAGCACTTTGGGAGGCCAAAGTGGGTGGACTGCCTGAATTCAGGAGTCTGCAACCAGCCTGGGCAACACAGTGAAACTCTATCTCTACTAAAATACAAAAAAGTAGCTCCGCATGGCAGCATGTGCCTATGATCCCAGCTACTCAGGAGGCTGAGGCAGGAGAACCATTTGAACCCGGGAGGCAGAGGTTGCAGTGAGCCAAGATCGCGTCACTGCACTCCAGCCTGGGCGACAGAGCAAGACTCCATTTCGAAAATAAATAAATAAATAAAATAGTCATATTCTCACTGCGGTTATTGTAAGGATTTATTGCAATAATATATGTAAAACACTAAGCACCTAATACTATATATATTTTACTGTGCTAATTATGTACAGAACAATACACTCTTCATATACTAAAATTTCACACAGACAGGAATAGAACTAGTGTTGATAAAGCAAAAGGACCAAATCAGCACCATTTATCCTTCAGAATTTCTACACAATGCAAGACATTTGAAAATTCTGCCGGGTGCAGTAGCTTATGCTTGTAATCCCAGCACTCTGGAACGCAAAAGTGGGCGGATCGCTTGAGCTCAGGAGTTTGGGACCAACCTGGGGAACATGGCAAAACCTCATCTCCACGAAAAATACAAAATTCAGCTGGGCATGGTGCATGCCTGTAGTCCCAGCTACTCGGGAGACTGAAGCAGAAGGATGGCTTGAGCCTGGGAGGCGGAGGTTGCGGTGAGCTGAGACTGAGTCACTATAATCCAGCATGGGCAACAGCAAAAAAGAAAAAAGAAAATTCCTTCCTGACCCCCATAAAGGTGAAAAGGGTAGTAAAATGGAGGGGAAATTTTTTTTTTTAAACTTTGATTTTCTGTATTTCCAAGTACCAAACTGCCACATTATATGCATATTTAACACTCTGCTACACAGAGAAGCACTAGCTGAGTAATAATTAAAAGACAATGAAAATAACAGAGAGAAAGCTAATCAAGTCAAGCTTATACAATAGCATTACACATCAAGACACATCTTCCCAGATCATCTATGAATAGGATTCCTAGCAAGACTCCAGGATAGACACAGAAAAAATTCATCCCATAATTAGCTGGTTTTCTATTGTATAAACAAACAAAAGTAATATAAAAAAATATAAGCACTAAGCTAAAAAGAACGTTGACGCAGTGATATGCAGAAACTGAAAAAAGCAAAAGAAAAACAGACCTACACGCACACAACAGCAAAATAAAAAGTTAAGGCTATAAAACAATGAAAATATTTTCCAAGTAAAGCATTTTAGGAAAATAAATCTAACCAAAAAATTCAGATCTAACTAAAGACACATACACACCAAAAGAGTTAAAGGGGCTCTCCACCTGTCATGCTGGCAATCTATTGGAGGACAGGAAAAGGATAATTAGGCAGGGAGACAGACAGACAACCACAGGTGAGAGACGAAGAGACATACAAAGCATTCACAAAGACCAAAGTTTCTCTTTTGTTCCTATTAAATAGCTTTAATTATAACACAAGGAACCCTAAAAGCAGAAAATACCATTGCATTTCATTATATTTTAATGGCAAATGATATTATACGAAAAAAGATGGCTGGGAGTGATGGCTCACGCCTGTAATCCCAGCACTTTGGGAGGCCGAGGCGGGCGGATCACTTGAGGTCAGGAGTTTGAGACTAGCCTGGCCAACATGGTGAAACCCCATCTCTACGGTGGCGGGCACCTGTAATCCCAGCTGTTTGGAAGGCTGAGGCAGGAGAATCGCTTGAACCCAGGAGGCGGAGGTTGCAGTGAGTGGAGATCACACGACTGCACTCCAGCCTTGGTGACAGAACGAGACTCTGTCTCAAAAAAAAACAAAAACAAAAACAAAAAAAAGACAAGCATACACAGAACACTTCTATCAGTGAAGCTCTTAGAGAGTATCACATCATTTAATTCCATGCATGCAGACACTTGTGGAGGATTAGAGATCAAGGCAACCTAAGAGGGGTGCTTGAAAAAATAAAAAAATGAGAGGGGAGAAATGCCTTCACTTTTTTTTTTTTTTTGAGACAGAGTCTCACTCTGTCACCCAGGCTGAAGTGCAGCAGTGCGATCTCGGCTCACTGCATGCTCTGCCTCCCAGGTTCACGCCATTCTCCTGCCTCAGCCTCCTGAGTAGCTGGGACTACAGGCACCCGCCACCACACCATGCCCAGCTAATTTTTTTTGTATTTTTAGTAGAGATGGGGTTTCACCGTGTTGGCCAGATGGTCTCGATCTCCTGACCTTGTGATCCACCTGCCTCGGCCTCCCAAAGTGCTGGGATTACAGGCGTGAGCCACCGCGCCCGGCCTGCCTTCACTCTTACTAAAGATCAGCATTATCAAAGAATACCTTTGCAGTGGCAATAAAATGCCTGGTATGTAGTAACTGCTCACCCAACAAACACTGCTTGAATCAGGCTGTACAGCTTTCTCTCCCCCCGCCCTCCTTTTTTTTGGCTTTATCTCCTTTTACAGTCTCTGATTCATCAACCATCAAACACTTTCTGAGCACCAACTATGGCAGGGCATTGTTGTGGGCACTGGGGACATAGTAGTAAACAAAATCAAGTCCCTGAATTCAAGGAAATGGACATTCTAGTTAGGGGGTAAAGGTCAAGAGCACCATTTTGTATGCAGAAAGGAAGCCTCTCTCCTCTGACCAGTCACCACTCACTCCCTCTGCCATCTCTTCTTGCCACCTGGGCTGTTCATCTGACAGCTGAGAGCTGCCAAGCTCTTAGGGCTCATCTCCCTGGTCAAAACCCAATTCCAATAAAAAATGCTAACTGTAAGGAACTAATGACATTATTATTAAAAATCTAAAGAGAATTACTAGAAAAGGGAACCAAGTCTACTACACTAGGAGTTGGGCTAAACACTTTACATACACTTTACCTACATACCTTCATTTAACACTCATGACAATCCTGGGAAAAGGCAACAACATCACTACTCTACCACTGAAGAAACAGACTAAGTATCATTGCATTAGTTAAAAGTAACTACTGGATGCTTATTATAGGCCAGGCATTGTGCGTGTAGATATACTAGCTCATTTATTTCATCCTCATAATACAGAAGTTTCTCGACTTATGATAGGGTCACATTCTGATAAACCCATCGTAAGTTCAAAATATCTTAAATAGAAAGTGCATTCAGGGCCGGGCGCGGTGGCTCAAGCCTGTAATCTCAGCACTTTGGGAGGCCGAGACGGGCGAATCACGAGGTCAGGAGATGGAGACCATCCTGGCTAACAAGGTGAAACCCCGTCTCTACTAAAAAATACAAAAAAAACTAGCCGGGCAAGGTGGCGGGCATCTGTAGTCCCAGCTACTCGGGAGGCTGAGGCAGGAGAATGGCGTAAACCTGGGAGGCAGAGCTTGCAGCGAGCTGAGATCTGGCCACTGCACTCCAGCCTGGGCAACAGAGCGAGACTCCGTCTCAAAAAAAAAAAAAAAAGAAAGTGCATTCAATACACCTAACCTACTAAACCATCACTTAACCTAGCCTACCTTAATTGTGCTCAGAACACTTACATTGGCCTACAGTTGGGCAAAATCATCTAACAGCCTATTTTATAATAAAGTGTTGAGTATCTCATGTAATTTATTAAATATTGTACGGAAACTGAAAAACAGAATGGTTACGTGGATACTCAAAGTATGGTTTCTACTGAATACATATAGTTTTTGCACCATCATCAAACTGAAAAATCGTTAAGTTGAACCATGTTAAATCAGGGACAGTCTGTAACTGTATGTGGTATTAGGATCTGAGGAAACTAAGACATTTGGTACCCTTTCTCGAAGTTACTCTACTAGTAAAAGGCAGCCCCAAGATTCAATTCCTCTCCTGTGCTATTCCTATCACACGCACACTCGTTTGGATTCTCTCAGAAACTAGTGCACATTCTTGCAGAAACTAGCATACATCTCACCTCAATCTGGTCGATCTTCACTTGCTTGTATGCCTTCTTCATTTCCTTTACTCCCAGTTTCATAGCATCAACCTAAGAAAAGAAAGAAGAAAACACAATGTTTTAGAAAGTCATGTTGGCTAAATTGTCTTTATTTATTTATTTATTTGAGACAGTTTCACTCTTGCTGCCCAGGCTGGAGTGCAATGGCTCACTGCAACCTCTGCCTCCTGGGTTCAAGCGATTCTCCTGCCTCAGCCTCCCAGGTAGCTGTGATTACAGGTGCGCACCACCACACCCAGCTAATTTTTGTATGTTTCAGTAGAGGCAGGGTTTCACCATGTTGGTCAGGCTGGTCTCGAACTCCTGACTTCAGGTGATCCACCCACCTCAGCCTCCCAGTGTTGGGATTACAGGCATGAGCCACTGCACCCAGCTGGTTCAACTGTCTTTAAAAAGCCATAGGAAAAGAGAATAAGAATAAATAAATGAAATAACAGGAAAAGATGTTTTGGGAGTACCGTGGTCTTGGTGTCCTTCAATGACTGGATGGTATAATTGGCTTGTTCCATGTTAAATGACTGTTGGGCGAGATTGTCCCGCTGCTGCTCATACCTTTTTAGAGTCAACAGAGAATGGCAAATATATGAACCAGACAGAAATCCTCAAGAACAAAGTATCCCCACACTAAATAAGAGTATTTTCTTAAAAAAAAAAAAAAAACTTAAAAATTAGATATCACACAGAAAAATTGGCAAAAACAATTTAATCACTCTAACACAAATATCATTTGATGTGTCCCTCCAGTCTTTTTCCTTTGCATGTACAGTCATGCATCGCTTAACAATGGGGATATGTTCTGAGAAATATGTTGTTAGGCAATTTCATCATTGTGCAAACATCACAGAGTGTATTTACACAAACCTATGCGGTATAGCCCACTACTCACCTAAGTTATATGATATAGCCTACTGCTTGCTCCTAGGCTACAAACCTGTACAGCATGTTACTGTACTGAATATCGTAGCCAATTGTAACACTATAGTATCTGTGTATCTAAACATCCTATAGAAAAGATACAGTAAATATACTGTATTATAATCTTATAGGGGCCAGAGTGGTATAATGCAGTCTGTTCTGTCATTCATTGACAAAAACATTGTTATGCAGCACATGACTGTATTTTAGTTACAACACTATTTTCCACTTAACATTATAGCATTTGCTTTTCTCTATGTTGCTGCATATCATTTTTTTTTTTTTTGAGACAGAGTTTCGCTCTTGTTGCCCAGGCTGGAGTGCAATGGTACCATTTCGGCTCACCACAACCTCCGCCTCCTGGGTTCAAGCAATTCTCCTGCCTCAGCCTCTGGAGTAGCTGGGATTACAGGCATGCACCACCATGCCCAGCTAATTTTGTATTTTTAGTAGAGACAGGGTTTCTCCATGTTGGTCAGGCTGGTCTCGAACTCCCAACCTCTGGTGATCCGCCTGCTTCAGCCTCCCAAAGTGCTAGGATTACAGGCATGAGCCATTGCGCCAGGCCTGCTGCATATCTTAGTATGGCTTTATAATTATTTGCTATGATAAATATACAGAAGTAAAATTCTTAGAGCAAAGGGTAAAACTATTTTTAAGGCTCTTCATACATATAGCTAAATGGTTTTCCAGAATTTTGAACTCCTTGAAGACAGGCATATTTTATTTTGTTTTATTTATTTATTTATTTGTTTAGAGACAGTCTCGCTCTGTTGCCCAGGCTGGAGTATAGTGGTGCTGTCTCAGATCACTGTAACCTCTGCCTCCTGGGTTCAAGCGATTCTCCCACCTCAGCCTCCCAAGTAGGTGGGACTACAAGCGCATGCAACCACACCCAGCTAATTTTTGTATTTTTAGTGGAGACGGGATTTCACCATGTTGGCCAGGATGATCTCCAACTCCTGACCTCAAGTGATCTGCTGTCTTGGCCTCCCAAAATGCCAGGATTATAGGTGTGAGCTATGGTGGCCAGCCCCAGGTGTGTTTTATTAATTTTGTACCCATAATTAGGTAATCCATCTGACCTAATATAATGTCTGGTGTTCAAAATGTTTTTAAAATAAAGTTTTATATCAAATTATAATATTACCTCAAAGACTTATGTCACTATGTTCTTTATACAATATTGGAAACAATCTATCCAACTAGAAAAAGAATGGTCCAAAAAAAAAAAAAAAAAAAAGAATGGTCCATTCATGGTGCAAGCAAATGGTAGAATATTATAATCTCATTAAAAAATGTAAAGTTTCCAAAGAATATTTAAAAGAACAGGGAAATGCTCATGATATTAAGTGGAAAAGGAAAAGCTACATATACACACTACAATTTCATTTATTCTAAAAAGTTATATGCACACATACCACATATGCAGAAGCAGAGGAAAGAAACTGGAAGAAATTAGCATTTTAAAGGTGGTTATTTCTAGCAGTAAGAATCTAGGTAAATTTTATTTTCTTCTGTTCATATTTATGTATTTTCCAAGTTTCTACAACGAACCTGTATTCTTTTTATCACAAAAAAGGTTACTTAAAACTAGTAATGCTACCAATTAAGAAGGTAAATCATTTCACCACACTCTCACCAGTCTAGGCATTACAATTTCTTTTTCCAATTTGATCTAATCTAAAAGGAGGAAGATGGCATCTGGTATCTTATAAAAAGTCATTTTAATATAGGAAGAGAGATACTGACAATCTTTCTGGTTCCTCAATAGCTAATTACACCTGATCTCTATAACCCTGCAGAGGAGCTCATCAGCTGAACAGTCCACAGAGGTAGGCACCAAAGATACTAGTTAGCTTCTGCTCAAAATTGGGACATAGTCACCTAAAACAAATTAAGGATCTTTAAATTTATTATGGTGGGAGGGAACAAACATTTAGGATTCCTAACTTTACAAACAAAAACAAAAAAGGTACACTCTAAAATAAATAATAGGAAAACCAAACCCTACAGATCTGGTCCAGAACAGTAGTCACTAACCATATAAGGCTACTTAAATTATTTAAATTGAATAAAATTTAAACTTTAGCTCCTTAGTCACACCAGCCACATTTCAAGTGCTCAATAACCACTTGTTGCTAATAGCTACTGTATTGAGCACACAGATATAGAGCATCTCCATCGTGGCAAAAAGTTCTATTTAGATGGAAGTTGTTACAACAGATATTGCTGAACACGTAGCGGGGAAGAACCCAGCTAACTGTATTTAATTACATGTCAATGAAAATTTGTAATTAAATCAAGAGTGCTTAGAAAATAGTATGAAAACCTGAAGGAATGGAAGACCATTTTTCTTTTAGTTAAACCTGCTGTGGGGAAAGAAATTGTATGTGTAACTTACATCCGCTTTTGCTTTAAAACTCGCAAGGCTTTCTGCTTGACCATATTCTGGAGAGAAAAACAGATTTAATAAAAATAAGGTGGAAAACACACATACAGTAAAAGAAATTTCCCATAGCCTCAAACTCACATGCCTACTTCCTCTCTTCTTCAAAGTAGTAGGCATAATGGCTCCTGGATTCTGTTCTTCCCCTCCTCAAAACAGGTATCTCTAAGGTCCAGTCTTTAAGCCCTAGCTCCTATCTGTCTTTGCATCCCACATCCCAGAGTCCTGAACTACTTTCTCTTTTCCTAATGTATATTATCTCCGCCTCTAGCCCCAAAAGTGCTGATTCTGTATATCCAGTTGCCTTAGGGAGATTCTTCACTTGTATAGCCTATCAACTTAACCTCAATAATTCCAAACTCCTAAACCTTATCTCACCTTGGAAATAGGTAACAATGGCCCACCAATCTCTCACCTCTCTAGGTTGAAAATCTTTATATCAACCTTATCTTTCCTCTTTCTGTAGTTTGTTCATGCACAATCACCCTGTTAGCTGATTTCAGAACTCACTTTCAAACTGATTCTTTGGTTTCCTACCACCATGGTTTGGGCTTTCATTGTCTCAAATCTAGATGGGCTTTCCTGCCTCTGGTTGCTCTTCATTCCCCATCATCCACTAAGATGGCTGGGAAAAGCCTTCCTTTTCTATAGAATGCTGTAGACCATTTTATTTGTCTTCTCCAATGAGGAAGGAAAAACAGGTATTATTACTTCACAGATTATCATAACTTACATTTACTGAGTACTACTTTATCCTAGACATAGTGGTACACATCAATTTTGAGGCGGAGTCTCGCTCTGTCGCCCGGACTGGAGTGCAGTGGCCGGATCTCAGCTCACTGCAAGCTCCGCCTCCCGGGTTCACGCCATTCTCCTGCCTCAGCCTCCGAGTAGCTGGGACTACAGGCGCCCGCCACCTCGCCCGGCTAGTTTTTGTATTTTTAGTAGAGACGGGGTTTCACCGTGTTAGCCAGGATGGTCTCGATCTCCTGACCTCGTGATCCGCCCGTCTCGGCCTCCCAAAGTGCTGGGATTACAGGCTTGAGCCACCGCGCCCGGCCAATTACCTCATTTAATCCTCATACTGTATGGTAGGTATTATCTGTTTTACAGATGGGGAACTAGAGGTTCAGTGATACCCAGGCTCACATGGTTAAGAAGTTATGGATCTGGAAAAAACAAGGTAGTTCTATATCCACAATCCATGTGCTTAAATGCAGTACTTTATGTTTCTACCTAACAGGAGTGGAAAATAAGTGACTTTATCAAGGTCACAACTAGATGGCAGGGACAGTGTTAGTATTAGAACACTGGTCCCAGACGCCTAGTTCAGTTTTTCCCAGCAGGCCACTCCTTAAGCAGTCTAATAAACCAACCTAACCTGACCAGCTTGGCAAGTCATTGATCTTGAGCACAGCCTAGTCTTCCTCTCCAGATGACCACGTTCTCAGTATAATATGCTAATTCTCATGTACATGCTTTTAGACGTGTGACCAGCATCTCTTTCCACCAGATCAATCCCCAGCCTCCCTTCCGTATTTGGTTGCAAACTCTCCTCCCTAAAGGATACACCCTCACATGTTTTCTCCTTATGAGACTGTAAGCATCTCTTCTTTAGGGATGCTCACAGCCCCTGCACTAGATCCTGTGTTTTTTTTTTTTTTGAGACGGAGTCTCACACTGTCACCTGGGTTAGAGTGCAATGGTGTGGTCTCTGCTCACTGCAACCTCCGCCTCCCAGGTTCAAGTGATTCTTCTGCCTCAGCCTCCTGAGTAGCTGGGATTACAGGCGCTCGCCACCATGCCCGGCTAAGTTTTTGTATTTTCAGTAGAGACGGGGTTTCACTATGTTGGCCAGGCTGGTCTCAAATGCCTGACCTCATGATCCACCCGCCTCAGCCTCCCAAAGTGCTGGATTACAGGCATGAGCCACCGTGCCCAGCCAAACTAGGCCCTATTTCTATAAATGCTAAAACTAGGCTGTGCCAGCACCTTGTGCAGCAGTTGCTGCCTATCTTACCTTTGCAGGACCCTCTCTCATCTTCTTGATCTGATCCTTATACTTCACTAGCTCAGCATCCAATCGAGAAATCTTCTTGT
Source organism: Colobus angolensis palliatus (assembly GCF_000951035.1). Lineage (NCBI taxonomy): Eukaryota > Metazoa > Chordata > Mammalia > Primates > Cercopithecidae > Colobus > Colobus angolensis. Next base: position 63,667 of record NW_012120599.1, on the reverse strand, counting down.
CAATGGATTCTGCCCTGCTGTCCACCTTGGAGGAAAATATCAAATGCACTGGTACTTACTGCAATACACTTAATCCAGAAGGCACAGGTAGAGAGGAAGGAATACAGAGGAAGAAAAGAGGAGCTTAAGGGGAAGGGTGAAAAACAGTGGTTCACAAAGAAGGGTATTCCCAACCAGAAACCCTGGGCTTTTATAAATTATACCCTGACCTCCCCCACCCCGCCGCCACACTGCCCCAATTCTGATATACCAGGTAACCCTCAAGTGGGTTGGGGCAGAAAATAATTTGGAAATCACTGAGTTGAGTTGGAATTTCCCTAGAATCAGAGACTAGCCAGGCTGAGAGCTCATCCAAGAGGCGCGTGAAATGGGCCAGTGCCCAGTGAAACCAGCTAATTGTAGATCTAGTGCCATTTCCTAGATCGGGGATGGTGGCTTAATCTGAGGGGCCAGGATTCTGAGTTTTGTGTTACTGAGATCCAAGACTGAGGTACAGATATGTTGACCTAGGATATCAAGCTGAGTCCTGATGTGGGCTGGGGATGACAGATGGAAGGGTAAGGGATCAGGCAGGACAAGGTGGGAAGGGTGTATGGGCCTAGGGCTGGGTGAGGTGAGAGGATCAAGGCGAGAGTGAACGGACAATGGGCATCAAAACGGGTTGGGTGCTGGCAGGGTAAGACAGTGATGGGGTTAGGGGGTCCCTGGTTTGTGGCGTTAGGAATGACTTGGGTAACTGGGATGAAGGGGAGAAGGTGGGATAGAGAGGGCCGACCTATAAGGGGCCCAGGACCCGAAACGAAGTGGAAGAATAGGGGCCCGGCACCGGGGGTGGGCGGGGTCGGGTGTGTCAGAGGTCCTGAGCCTACTTATGCATGATCAAATGCCCACCGTGCCAATGCAGTCAGTCAGGCTGGGCGGCGGAGCCTTGGGTTTCGCTTTCCCGAAGAGTCGGTTCATCTTCAGCGGCCGCAAAGAAACCCAAACACTACAGCAAAACCAGAAACGGAAGCAGAGTCACTCCCGCCTCGACTTCCGGCCCCTCTGTGCGCAAGCGCAATATGCCCCCTGGCGTTTCCCGATTCTTTTTCCGGATTTTCAGCCGGGTCTTCCGGGGAAGGAGAGCAAAACAACTTGGTGCACTCGGAGAGAGCCTGCAGGGGGCGGGGTGTTGGTGGAAGGAGTGGGAGGGGTTTTATTGTAGTAAGGCGGGGCCTCAGTTGAGTGGGTGGGGCCTGGGGGGGCAACTAAGGCGGCATAGGGCGAGGGCGGGGCCGGCAGGGCGGGGCGGGGTTGGGAAGCAGTCGGGCGGTGTTGTAGGACGCCGCGCTCAGCTACCATCGCTGGGCGGTCAACAAGCGTGGGCCTGGCTCAACGCGGCGGGGCGCGGA
>NW_012120599.1:44940-62161 GCF_000951035.1 Colobus angolensis palliatus | reverse complement strand
TCGGCGTCCACCTGTCCGGGGTGCTGCCAGCGGGCATGACCGACCCACCAGGGGCGCCACCGCCGGCGCTCGCAGGCCGCGGATGAAGAAGACCCGGCGCCGCTCCACCCGGAGCGAGGAATTGACCCGGAGCGAGGAGTTGACCGTGAGTGAGGAGGCAACCCGGAGCGAAGAGGCGGCCCAGAGTGAGGAGGCGACTCGGGGCGAAGAGATGAATGGGAGCCAGGGGGTGACCCGGGACGAGGAGGCGACCCCGAGCGAGGAGGTGACCAGGGAGGAAATGGCGGCAGCTGGGCTCACCGTGACTGTCACCCACAGTGAGTGTTGGGCGCCGGGTGGGCTCCTTGCTGGCCCCGAAAGCCCGGCGGAGTCTGTGGGTTTAGTCACATGTTCTCCAGAAGCGTGTGACCTTGCGCTTGTCCTGGCGTCCGGAAGTGAAGGGGTGGCCTGCCCCTCCACACTTGTGAGTGTTTCTCGTTAGGTGGAACGAGAGACTTGAGAAAAGAAATAAGACACAGAGACAAAGTATAGAGAAAGAAAAGCGGGCCCCAGGGGACCCGAGCTCAGCTTACAGAGGACCCACGTGGGCACCCGTCTCTGAGTTCCCTTAGTATTTATTGATAATTATCTTTACCATCTTAAACATAAGGGAGTAAATCAGCAGTAAGACATAAAGATCTTTGTGACCTGAATAAGTTCAAGGAAAATGCTGTGCCTTGAGATGCATATGCAAACATCTCCATAAACCTTTTAGCAGTATTGCTCCAGCAAATCCCACCTTATTCCTAAAAGCGGTTTTCTCTTTGCTCAGTAAACAAAGCACACAATGGGTTTTACACGGAGATGTTCCATTGCCCAGGGACGGGCAGGAGACAAATGTTTTTCTCTTACTTGAGATTAAGAGAATGGTGATGACCTTTAACCACAAGCAGCCTTTAGGCACTTGTTTAACAAGCTTTAAACCTTAAGTCACCACAGCACATATCTCTTGCAAGGACAAAGTTGGGGGTAGGGTCACAGATTAATAGCATCTCAAATACAGAACCAAGTGGAGTCTCTTAAATCTACTTCTTTCTATATAGACACAGTAACAGGCTGACCTCTCTTTCTTTTCCCCACACGGAAGCGTGGGTTCTTGGTTGTGTCCGTGGAACTGTCTTTTGTACATTTTTCCATGTGGCCGGTGTATTTTGTCTCTGGCCATTTGTGCGATCCTGGGTGTTCAAGTTTGTCCGGGCTTTACGTCGTGGGCCTGGTTGTGTTTGTGTGCCCGTGCAGTTATTGTGGTCTTTGTGTCAGGCATATATTTGGCCATGTGGTCTACGACTGCTCCGTGTGTAATGAGTCAGAACTTCGTGCCTGCGGTGGTGCTCCTCATCTGATGAGTGCCTTCTCCGTGTGCGCCACTTGAGTTGGCTGTGGGTCCAAGCGTTGTACTCTGGACACCCTTTGGGTCTGCCTACTGTTGGAGTTGACACACAACCAAATGAAGTCAGTACACCGGAGAGCTAAGTCCATGAGGTTTCCCCAGAACCAGCTAGGGGAGGCTCACGGGTCTGGGAATCTGGAGACCCGGGTTCTGCATCCTGCAGTTTTGAGTGACCTTGGGATGGACGGCTTCTTTCTAAGAATCCGGTTTCTCCTCTGTGAAGTAGATTTGGTAACCCTGGCTCCCGCTGACCTCATGGAGCTGTTGGGGGAACCAAACCTTGGTGTAATGTACTGGACACAGGCTCTCTCCTTATTGTCCACATCCCTGGAAAAGAACTGGCATCTCTCCTTCACAAAGAAAGGCTCTGCTGTTCGTATTCATTTGTCTGTCTACTTAGCACCAATCATGGATGCACTCAAGTGTGTCCAGTGGGAGAGGCAGAGGAAAGCAGTCACTTGCCCCTTACAGCAAGCTAGACGAGACCAGTACAATACAGGGTACAGGGCAGTCAGGCCACAGGAAGCAGATGGCTTGTGATGAAAAAGGTGGGCTTGGGAATCAGCTAGATCTGATGTCAAGTTCTGATTCCAACAGTTGGGTCTCCATAGGCAGGCCTTAACTTGCCTGAGGTCACAGTTTGCTCATCTGTGAAATAAGAAGTAATAGGTAGATCTATTTCGTGGGGTTTTTCTGAGGATTAAATTTGATTATGCGTGAAATGCCTAAAATGTTAGCTGATATCATTCATATTGTTAGTTATTATAATAGAGGAAACAGAGATCCTTGAGGAGGTCACCAGAGGAAAGCTGGGCGGCATGGGGGCAGGCTTTTGTGGAGTAGGTGGCATATGAGCTAGGCCTTGAAGGCTGGGTAAATAAATGTAATAAAGTGTCACCCTCTATTGGTTTGTGTGAAAAAATCATCTTTGTCAAATGCGTTTCTTTCTCCCCAGGCAATGAGAAGCACGACCTTCATGTTACCCCGCAGCAGGGCAGCAGTGAACCAGTTGTCCAAGACCTGGCCCAGGTTGTTGAAGAGGCCATAGGGGTTCCACAGTCTTTTCAGAAACTCATATTTAAGGGTAGGCATTTCTTTTTCTTTTTTTCTTTTTTTTTTTTTTTGAGACAAAGTTTCACTCTTGTCGCCCGGGCTGGAGTGCAATGGTATGATTTAGGCTCACTGCAACCTCCGCCTCCCGGGTTCAAGTGATTCTTCTGCCTCAGCCTCTCGAGTAGCTGGGATTACAGGTGCCCACCACCATGCCGGGCTAATTTTTGTATTTTTAGTAGAGACGGAGTTTCACCATGTTGGCCAGGCTCGTCTCGAACTTCTGATCTCAGGTGATCCACCCACCTTGGCCTCCCAAAGTGTTGGGATTACAGGTGTGAGCCACTGCGCCCAGCCAAGGGTAAGCATTTCTTTTCCAGCTTTTCCTTATGGCCAAGCGACAGTTTTAAAACTGCTTAACTTTTCCTAATAGTCACTCTTTTCAAACTGGGACAATTTTTATTTATTTGTTTATTCATTCAGTTCTTCAACAGATATTTATTGAGGAACTGCTAGGTACTGGACACTTTCAAACATCTGGACAGGTGTCAGATTTGAAGTCTTATGATGATGGCAGAAATCTCACCATTTTTGATGAAGCTCGTGGGCAGTCTTCCCTGGCTAGGTTAGATCATCTTCCCATTATATGTTACCGTGGTACTCCCTGCTGTTTTTGCATCACTTCTATGAAATTACTATTAAATAATCATTTTATTAGTTGCTTAACATCTGATTTCTCTGTTAGAATAACAGCCTCCGTGAGGGTGGAGATACTGCTGTGTTTCCAGTGCCTCACATTGTTCTGACTCAAAGGAGGTTTTGAACAAACTTACTGGGGACCTGGATGTGGTGGGCTCAGTGGATGGATGATGCTCATTTCTGCCAGGACCCACACCCTCCTAGCCCCTGTCCCTTGTCTTCCCACTCCCCTGAGAACCCATTATTCTGGTATCCACTGGAGAAAGACTTATCCCATTGGGTGTCAGTCATTATAAATAATTTAGTAATAGGCATTTTATTTATATTTCATAATGTAATGTATTGTCTTTAATTTTTAAAAATATTTTATTTCTGAATTATAAACACAATAGAAATTCATGTTTCAAAATAGAGGAATGCTTGAAAAAGATAATGTTCCCCTGGATAAAACCCCTCTATAACACTGGGTCATCAGCATTCATTGTGGCATTGAAGTTTCTTGCAAAAAATGAGCTTTAATGCCTATTGTAGACTGTAATGCCTACTGAAGACTTTAAAGTCTTCTGTAGTATGGTTCATCAGCCCCCGATGCCTGAATATTTGGCTCTTTCCAGTTTCTCACTAATATGAAAAGGTTGCACTGAATATTATTGTATAGTGGTTACTGTGGAGTCACATGTCCAGTTATTTGTTGAGGATGAATATGTAGAAATGAAATTACTGGGTCACGGCACCCTCTAAAAAGATACCAATTCTCATTAGTGAACACACTTGTCTATTTCCTGTATCGTGCTGAAATTTATTTTCAGTGTGGTACAGTTATTACAAGTTGGCCTACCTTTCTCCTCTTTTTAGGAAAATCCCTGAAGGAAATGGAAACACCATTGTCAGCACTTGGAATACAAGATGGTTGCCGGGTCATGTTAATTGGGAAAAAGGTAAATTGCTTTTTCCATCAGAAATCCTCAGAATCAAATGACTGAAGTCTTTTATACAGGTTTTGGTTTAGAAGACCAAATTGGGGGCCGGGCGCGGTGGCTCAAGCCTGTAATCCCAGCACTTTGGGAGGCCAAGACAGGCGGATCACGAGGTCAGGAGATCGAGACCATCCTGGCTAACACGGTGAAACCCCATCTCTACTAAAAATACAAAAAACTAGCCGGGCGAGGTGGCGGCGCCTGTAGTCCCAGCTACTCGGGAGGCTGAGGCAGGAGAATGGCGTGAACCCGGGAGGCAGAGCTTGCAGTGAGCTGAGATCCGGCCACTGCACTCCAGCCTGGGTGACAGAGCGAGACTCCGTCTCAAAAAAAAAAAAGGAAGAGCAAATTGGGGACCCAGATTCTGCGTTGATAAAACCCCTCTCTAAACAAATACAATCTTTATTTGTTTTATAGGATTACCAATTTTGTTGTTCTCATACCCTCCTGCTCCTGTTGGTTAGAACTTTTGCTCTAAGAAATAGGAGCCGTTGTGCTGCCTTAATAATATGTTTTTTGTTTTGGTGGTAGAATCTGGGTCTGGTTAAAATGGTGCCTGGGACAAGTCTCATTCACTTGGAGTAGAATTAGCAAGAGTCTGGTGTTAAAATAAACTTGTAGATATTAAGAATAATCACTCTGTTCCAGTTCAGGAGCCTCTCTCCCTTTAACCAACCTTTTAACTAAAATCTCCCACAAGGGAAAACCTTTGACTGGAAAGAAAGGTTCAGACTAAGAAACTGAGGGGAAAAAAAGACAGATGAGGTCAGCAACCCTTAAGGTGATGAGAGAGGGCTGTGGCCAGCCCTGCATTGTGACACAGCGAAATTACTGAGCAGATGAAGTTCCCTTATTTTGAGTGAGGTGACTGAGTAGAGAGAGGGCAGAGATTAACAAAGTGAAGGCAAAGAAAATCTAATCCAGACTTGGAACTGCCAGGAGACTGGAACTCAGGACTTAGCTACAAAGAGGAATGAATAATTTGGGATAGCATAACTAAGCAGAAAGCTGCTAGACCTCTCTGTCAAATGTTTACCTGAGAGAAGGGGGAAATATTCTAAATTTCTTGCTTCAGGGTCAGGGAGAATGGTGATGGGGAACAGGCAGAACCAAGGAGTCAAGTTTGAAGAAACTATAGGACTTTTACGTGGAGCTGACACAGAGCTTATGGAATGAAGTGTGAAGTCAAGGAGGGCACCATGGCACATACCTGTTGTCCCAGCAAGTTGGGAGTCTGAGACAGGAGGATCACTTGAGTCCAGGGGATTGAGGCTGCAGTGAGTTATGATCATGCCTGTAAACAGCGACTGCACTCCAACTTGGGCACTGTAGTGAGACCCTATCTCAAAAAAAGAAAAGTCTGAAGTCTACTCTACCTCTTTTGGACTGTGTGATCACATGTTACTTTACTACATTAAGCCTCAGTTTCATCATCTGTAAAGCAGCAGTACTTCCCTGATGGAGTTGTGGTAAGGCTTAAAAAAATAATATAGGTAAGGTGCTTAGGGTAGTGTGTGGCATGTAGGAAGTGTTCAATAAAAGTATTCATCGTTGTTAACCAGCATCATGTTAAACAGGAGAGCTCAATTGGAGGCTGCCATTTAGGAATTCCATTTAAAGGAATGGTAGAATTCCACCTGACTTGCCATTCTGGACTCCTCACAAGTGTTCACTGAAATGTGATTACCTTCCAGGCTTCAGTCTTGGTTGTTGATCAGTCTAGGGCTGAGACTGAATCTGGCAGTTGGATTGTCTCTATTCTCTGTACCCAAGCTGTCAGGGCCCACACCGGAATGTTTGCCTAACACCTTCTCTCTAGTCTGGAGTCTTTGTAGATGGAAAACTTGATGTATAACCCTTTGACTTGATTTCCAAGAAGCAACAGAGTTAAAACCATTATTTCTAGGTGAGTGGTTTTGTGCAGCTGTGGTCAGGTATTTTTCCTGACAGAGGCTACTGTTCTTGTTGATTGCTTTTTCTTTTTTGGGGGGGGGTCAGTCTCGCTCTGTCACACAGGCTGGAATGTAGGTGCACGATCTCAGCTCACTACAACCTCCACGTCTCAGATTCAAGCCATTCTCCTGCCTCAGCCTCCTGAGTAGCTGGGACTACAGGCGCCTACCACCATGCCCGGCTAATTTTTTTGTTTTTTTCAGTAGAGACAGTGTTTCATCATGTTGGCCAGGCTGGTCTCAAACTCCTAACCTTAAATGAGCTGCCCACCTTGGCCTCCCAAAGTGCTGGGATTCAGGCGTGAGCCACCACACCCAGCCTGTTCTTGTTGACTGTTGGCTTTGTTTTCTTCTTAAACATTTTAGAACAGTCCAGAGGAAGAGGTTGAACTAAAGAAGTTGAAACATTTGGAGAAGTCTGTGGAGAAGATAGCTGACCAGCTGGAAGAGTTGAATAAAGAGCTTACTGGAATCCAGCAGGTAACTCTCTTCATGGACCTTGACTTTCTGCCTTGTATCAGAGCTTCCTGGATATAACTTGTGGTTAAGGGGACAGGCTCTGCAGTCAGACTCCCTGGGTTCAGATCCTAGATTCACCCTTTCTCTTACTGAGAACAAGTTTATCTTTGCCTCAAGTTCCTTATCTGCAAAAAGGGAATAATGGTGACATTTCCCTCTTAGGATTGTTGGGAGCATTAAATAATGTAGATTGAGCTTGACACATACTAAGTGCTTTATAAGCATTTATTGTCATAGTTATTGTCAAACCCCAGCCAGCATCCATTTATGCTCACAGGAGAGCACCTGCCATGCTAGGATCATGAATTGTCTTAACAAGTAGCTTCTCTCTGTCTGGGCTGTTGTAATGTGTTTGGCAAGGCAAATAACATTTTGTTGGTTTATAGAAGGTCCAAGTTGAACATGATAGTGGGGTTGGAGGGGGTCATCCTATTCAATTCCTTATATTAGAGATGGGGTACTGAAACCCAGTAAGGATTAGGACTAGCTCAAGACTACTTATTTATTTTTCCTTCTCATTGTGTAACATTAATTGGGGTGTGTTTGTGTTTTGGTTTTTTTTTTTTTGAGATGGAGTCTCACTCTGTCACCTAGGCTGGAGTGCAGTGGTGCAATCTCAGCAGCTCCCTGCAGCCTCTGCCTCCCAGGTTCAAGCGATTCTCCTGCCTCAGCCTCCCGAGTAACTGGGATTACAGGCGCCGCCTGCCACCACATCTGTCTGATTTTTTCGTATTTTTAGTAGAGATGGGGTTTTACCGTGTTGGCCAGACTGTTCTCAAACTCCTGACCTCAAGTTATCTGCCCGCCTTGGCCTCCCAAAGTCCAAAGTCCAAAAAAATCCAAAGTCCAAAAGTCCAAAAAAACCCAAAGTGCTGGGATTATAGGCATGAGCCACCATGCCCGGCCTATATGTTTGTGTTTGCCCGGCCTATATGTTTGTGTTTTAATTACAGAATACATGCTGACTGTACAAAAGTTTTAAGTACATGTATAGGCACTAATATGGAAAATAAAAATTATCCATGAGGCCCCAACTCAGAGATAACCATTACCGAAGCCTGAAATACATTTTTCATCTTAAAAAAATTGATATAATGTTATATACACTTTATAAACTATTTTTTTTGGATAAAAAATTAAACATTTTCCTATGATGGTATTTTTCAAAGCTTGCATGCATTTCATCTTGTATAAATGTATCATTTACCGAGCCAGTTCTGTATTGTTCATTTAATACTATTTTTACCATTATGTGTAATGCTTCTTTGACTATCCTTGGACGTAAATCTTTTTTGACCATTCCTGGTTTTTTTAGTAGAATAAATTCTTTGAGTTGGAATTGTTGGTTGATGTTTAAAGCTCTTGCTACATGTTGTGAAATCTGTATCTGTAGCTCTTGGCTGTGATAAACATCCTCAGAGATCCCTGCTATCCAACTCTTGTCACCAGCTAACTGGTCATTAGGCCAAGCTATGTGAGTGAACCATTAGACAATTTGATAAAAATAAGCACTGCTGCCATTTGTTAGCATGTGTGTGTGCCACAAGTTAGTGACACATGTACATATATTCCCTTTACCTCACAGTAACCCTCTAGGGTGTGGGTATCATAATCTTCATTTTTAAAATGAGAGTACTGAGACATGAATAGGCTAAGTAATTTGCTTAAGATCACAAGTTAGTAAATGGCAGTCAGTTTTCAAGCCTAGGCTTTGAAGACTCTAAGCCTCTGCTTTTAACATCTGCCTCTTGTGCGCAGGTATACACTTGTGATTGGGGGCTTCACTGGCACCAAGCCTCAGGAGGGAGGCATTTGCAGCCACACTGGGTCATGCGAAGTAGAGCAGACTGCAACCTGATAGAATTCTTGGACTGGCTCACGGCCAGTCTTTTAAATTTTTCCAAGAGATGAAGTTGTGGATCTGAAATGTGGCCTGGCCTGCCAGGGCTATGGTGGACTCAGTGTGATCGCTTCAGTAGTATTGTGGCATGGAGTTTTCCATCAGCCTCAAAGAACCCTTGCAGTAATGCATTATTTCCCACAGGGTTTTCTGCCCAAGGATTTGCAAGCTGAAGCTCTCTGCAAACTTGATAGGAGAATAAAAGCCACAATAGAGCAGTTTATGAAGATCTTGGAGGAGATTGACACACTGGTAAGTAAATATTCAGCTGAGAAGAACTAGTTTTCTTTGTCTTTATTTCAGTCACATTCACTCTTTCAGTAATGTACTCTCCTATTGTCTGAGCAAACCCATCACTTGAGAATATTAAGCATCTACTATTGTGTGCCAATCACGTTGCTTGGTCCTGGGTGAATGCACAATGATAAGACAGTTCCTGCTTTCTAGGCACTCACAGCCCTCCAGTATAGGACTTTTATCATTTATACTTATGTTTGCCAGTAGCATCTGTAATCATCATGAAGCTGGGACCCAAGGAGTCCACCATCTCATGGTCAAGGAAACAGGTTTTCACTTTCTCTGATACTCTTGTGACTGATAATTCTGCAGGCCTCATTACTTACAGAGGATTCAGCCAGACCCAGATCTTATGAGGCTGCTGAAACATTAACTCAGGAGTTCTCTTTTGCAGATGATAGTAATGATATCTCTAGCCTGAGGCTTCATTCTTGAAGGTGAACTGTACTGTGTGTTTCTGTTGGACAGGGTGGGTGTAAAGAAGCAGCAGCGCCGGGTGCGGTGGCTCACGCCTATAATCCCAGCACTTTGGGAGGCCAAGGCAGGTGGATCACAAGGTCAGGAGATCGAGACCATCCTGGCTAACACGGTGAAACCCTGGCTCTACTAAAAACATAAAAAATTAGCCGGGCGTGGTGGCGGGCACCTGTAGTCCCAGCTACTTGGGAGGCTGAGGCAGGAGAATGGCGTGAACCCAGGAGGCAGAGCTTGCAGTGAGCCGAGATCGCGCCCCTGTACTCCAGCCTGGGCGACAGAGCAAGACTATGTCTCAAAAAAAAAAAAAAAAAAAATAGCAGCAGCAGGCACTTTTGAGCCTCACAATGAGCCCGTGGTCTGGCCAGGGTAGAGTATTCATACAAATGAAACAATAAAAAAACAAAGTCTGTGTTACAGATGAGTCCCTACAGCCCAGACATGGAGAATACAGGGAGCTTTTATAGGGACAAGAGCCATGGAAAGGCAATATAGGATACAGACTCAGGGAAAGGGTTCCTGAAAATGGACATCTCATTTACATTGGTGATCCGTGACCTGTTTTGTATACTGTGGGTGTTTCTTATGTGTTCTCATGTCATTTTCACTGAGGATTATTTGTTACATGTTTACTATTTACTAACTTGTATTATCAACTTACTCTTCCATAGATCCTGCCAGAAAATTTCAAAGACAGTAGATTGAAAAGGAAAGGCTTGGTAAAAAAGGTTCAGGTGAGTTGTGTAATAGTGCACAACAAGGCGTAATATGTTAATGTGTAGGTATGCATGTTTATCTGTTCAGAGTCGGTAGTATAGAAGCATGGTGTGTGGTATAGGCTTGTTTTGGTTATTACTTATTTATCAACAGGAACCCCGAACGTCAGAGAAGAGCCTTATGTCCCTGTAATTATATTTGAATTTAAACTATTTAGGGAGGAAACTCACTGGAGAGCAGACAGGGCTGACACGTTACACAATTCCTGGAGGCAGTATTCATGCATACAGTGCTTCCTGCGATTGTTCAGTTGCTGTGCAGTGGCCTTGTGGCAAAGCTCCCTGCCTTTACTACCTTTTAGGGGATTGCTGGCCTAGAGCATGGTCAGAATGATGGTCCTATGCTCCCTCCCTCCCCTTACCTTGGAACCCAGGCCAGTTGCCCATCTCCATTCATGCACAGTCTGTTTTGAGTCTCAGCCATGGGTTCCCCAGAATGGCTAAGCAAGAAGCCTTGTGTGGGCAGTGGTTGGCTATCCCTGGATGGGCCCTTACTGCCCTTTGTGTATTTTCTAGGCATTCTTAGCTGAGTGTGACACAGTGGAGCAGAACATCTGCCAGGAGACAGAGCGGCTGCAGTCTACAAACTTTGCCCTGGCCTAGTGAAGTATGGCAGAAAGAGGCTGTGCTGCCCTGAAGAAGGGCACCACCAGCTCTGCCGTCTCTGGAGCAGAATTTGCCTGATTTCTTCAGGGCTGCTGGGGGCAACTGGCCATTTGCCACTTTTCCTACTCTCATCCGGTTCTCAATGAAAAAGTGTCTTTGTGATTTTGAGTAAAGCTCCTGTCTGTTTTCTCCTTCTGTCTCTGTGGTTGTGCTGTCCAGCAATCCACCTTTTCTGGAGAGGGCCACCTCTGCCCCAATTTTCCCAGCTGTTTGAACCTTTGGATGCTTTCTTTGGGCTGGTGAAAGCTCTAATTTGCCTTGGGCTAGTTTCAGGTTTATAGGCGGCCCCAGTCTTCAGATACATGAGGGCTTCTTTGCTCTTGTGATCACGTAGTCCCATAGCTATAAAACCAGAATCACCAGGAGGTTGCACCTAGTCAGGAATGTTGGGAATGGTCTAGAACAAGGTGTTTGGCACATAAGTAGACCACGTATCCCTCATTATGACCTAATTCCAGAACGTCTGGCTGGGTTGTTGGTTTCTAGACTTTGTCCTCACCTCCCAGTGACCCTGACTAGCCATGGGCTATGAGATATCAGGGGGCCATTCCTTTGACGGAGCCTGTGGTTGATGCAAGGCTTTCTTGTTCCCAAGCAAGTCTTCAGAATGTTAGAACCCAGTGTTGACTAAGTCTGTGCTTGAAACCGGGCCAGAGCCATGGCTTAGGAAGGGCAAAGAGAAGGCACCAGAATGAATAAAGCAGGCAAGTGGTGAAGCCAACCATAAACTTCTCAGGAGTGACATGTGCTTCCTTCAAAGGCATTTTTGTTAACCATATCCTTCTGAGTTCTATATTTCCTTCAAGGCTGTTCTATCCATTTTGTGGACTGCCCCCCACCCCATCATTGTTATTAAAAAATTGAGGCCTGGCACAGTGGCTCATGCCTATAATCCCAGCACTTTGGGAGGCTGAGGTGGGTGGATCGCTTAAGGCCAGGAGTTTGAGTCCAGCCCGGGCAACATAGCAAAACCCCATTTTGCTTAAAATAATAATAATAATAATAATAATTAACTCAGCGTAGTGGCATGTGCCTGTAATCCCAGCTACTGGGGAGGCTGAGGCACGAGAATAGTTTGAACCTGGGAGGTGGAGGTTGCTGTAAGCTGAGATTGTGCCACTGCACTCCAGCCTAGGTCACAGAATGAGACTCCATCTCAAAAAAAAAAAGAGCCGGGTGCAGTAGCTTCTTCCTGTAGTCCCAGCTACTAGGGAGGCTGAGGCTAGAGGATCACTTGAGCCCAGGAGTTTGAGTGTAGTCTGGGCAACACAGCAAGACCCCGTCTCTAAAAATTTAAGTAAGTAAAAGTAAATAAAAAGGAAAAAAAAAACACCATTTATGTGCTTATCAAGTAGAAGAGTGTTTTGCTTTTTTTTTTTGATTAATCATTTGATAAATCATTTCATGGCTGTAGTCATAATTTATGCTTAATAACATTGAGAGTAGCCTTTTGTGCTAGAACTCTACCTAAAACGGTCAGTTGCTGTCACCCCATTCTTCAGCACAGTGCGCCGTAGACAGACTTCTAAAAGGCCACTCTGAGACCCCCATCATTTGGCAGAGAGAGTCGTTGAAGTCTCAGGAATTTAGGACTGGATAGGTTAAGACCTCAGACAAGGTGGTAGAGGTGGACTTGTGGACAAGGCTCAGCTTCCAGCCCACCGCACCCCAACTTTAATCAGAGCGGTTCACTATTGATCTATTTTTGTGTGATAGCTGTGTGGCGTGGGCCACAACATTTGATGAGAAGTTACTGTATACCGAACTGCCGAACACTGTTCCAAGTTGTTCATATATATTAGTCATTTAATTCTCACATAACTTCAGAAGTAGACAGATATCCTTATTTTAGAGATGAGGAAACCGAGAGAACTTAGGTCGTTAGCTAAGGTTGTAGAGTAAGCGGCAAAGCCAAGACACAAAGCTGGGCGGTTTGGTTTCAGAGCCAGTACTTTTCACCTCTACTGCTCTGAACAATACAGTATAACAACTATTTACATTATATTAGGTAGCATAATTAATATGGTGATGATTTAAAGTATACAAGAGGATGTGCATAGGTTATATGCAAATGCTATGCCATTTTTATCAAGGACTTGGGCATTTATGGATTTTGGTATTTAAGAGAATCCTGGAACCAACTCCCCAGGGGATGACTGTATATGTAAACATCACCACAGTTAATTTTCATCACCTCAAAGAAACCTGTACCCTTTAGTTACCACTCTCCTGTCCCCCCCGCCCTCTGCAGCCCTAGGTAACCACCAGTCTACTTCTGTCTCTATGGATCTGCCTATTTTGGACATTTTATATAAATGGAATCATATATAATATGTGGTCTTTTGCGACTGGTTTATTTTGCCTAGCATAATGTTTACGAGTGCTGTTATAGAATGCATGTTTCATTCTTTTTATGGCCAAATAATGTTCCATTGTATGGATATACTACCTGTCTGTCCATTCATCAGTCAGTAGGTATTTGGGATTCCACCTACAAATAATGCTAATATAAACATTTATTTACAAGTTTCTGTATGGACAATTGTTTTTATTTCTCTCGTGTGTATTCCTAGGAGTGAAACTGCTGGGTCATTTGGTATTCGTGTCTTTATCTGTTTGAGGAACCACCAGACTGTTTTTCTAAATGCACCTTTTTCCGTCCCTAACAACAGCATGTGGGGTTCTGATTTCTCCACATCCTCACCAATACTTATTATTTGACTTTTTGATTTGAGCCACCCTAGTGGATACGAAGTGATATCTCACTGTGGTTTTGATGTACATTTCTCTATTAGTCAGCTAGGGTTATCATAATAAAATACCATAGGCTGGGTAGCTTAAACAACAGAAATTTTCATGATTCTGGAGACTAGAAGTCCAAGATGAAAGTGCTAATAAGTTGGTTTCTGGTGACGCGTCTCTTCTGGCTTGAAGACAGCCACTTTCTTGCTGTATTTTCATGTGGCCTTTCTTCTGTGCACATGCAGTGGGAGAGAGAGAATACTCTGGTGTTTCTTCCTCTGCTCATAAAGATATCAGTACTACTGGATTAGGGTCCTTCCTTATGACCTCATTTTTACCCTTTCTGCCTCCTTGAAGGCCTTGTCTGCAAATACAGTTACACTGGGGGTTAGGGCTTCAAGACAAGAATTTGGGAAGGGCACAAATAAGTCTATAACAATTTCCCTGGTCACTAATGATATCAGGGATCTTTTTATATGCCTATTAGCTTTTGTACTAATAAATGATTCCAGGAATCTTAAAAAACTATAGTTTTCAATGTCATTTTTAGAACAGAAAAGTAAAATCATCTTAATTATTATAACTGAAGCACAATTAAGGTTTCTGTTTGAAGTCATACCAACAAATAGCATCACATAAAGATGGACATCATTTAGATCAAGCATGTTGCCAAGTCACTAAATGTAAATTATTGGATCACATTGATTATCTAAAAAGGATATCCCTAAATAAGTAACATAGAAAGATCATTATAAAACATCGGTAAAGTTGTTGAGTCAATAAAGATAAAATAATGTAGGTTTCATGTTCTGTATCATTCAGATTTGAATTCAGGCAATAAATTCATTAAAGTAGGAAGAGCTCTCGTTCAAGAGCACAGGGAAATGAAAACCTTTAAGGATTTGAATGACTGCACCAAATAATATAATATCAATGTTTCCAAAACATAAAATAATGGAGTTCTAAGAACTTAAAACTCATTAGAATTAGGACATAATATGTCTTATCTGATTAAACAGTAGGTACAATGGACAACAAGTAAATATGCCTAGAGAGGCTATAAATTCCATTTGTATTAAAGTGAACCATACATTTGTGTATATGTATGCTAATGCAAAAAACAAAACTTTAATGTTTTAATGGAATAATGATAAAATAGTGAGAGTATACTATTAGTTTAAAGAGAAAACCTCAATAAATTCAACAAATTAGAATAAACACAAACAGCATTCTCTGAACCTAGTTTGCTAAATCTAGAAATTAATAATAAAATGAAAAAAATCCACTTGAAAAAGTTTTAAAGTATCTCTTTTAAACAATATGCAAAAAAGTGTAATGCGATTTTAGATTTGATTTCTGTAATGAAATAATTGTAGCTGCAAGTTAGAAACCATCAGATAGAGCTAAAGTAGTGGACAGAAGGAAAGTCGTAGTCTCATTAATAAATTAAGCAAGAACAGCATCAAAAATATAGTAATGAAAGCAGAATTTAAAAGTAAAATTAGAAATTAATTGGCTAACACGATGAAACCCCATCTCTACTAAAAATACAAAAAATTAGCCAGGCGTGGTGGTGGGCGCTTGCAGTCCCAGCTACCCGGGAGGTTGAGGCAGGAGAATGGCGTGAACCCGGGAGGGAGAGCATGCAGTGAGCCAAGATCACGCCACTGCACTCCAACCTGGGTGACAGAGCGAGACTCCGACTCAAAAAAGAAAAAAAAATTAGAAATAAATGGAAAACAGAAATGGAATATTTCTTACAATAAAAATAAAATGAATTAAACTTTAGCTAACCCTATCAAAGATAAAACAGAGGAAACACCTATATACTAAATTCAAGGGGGGATACATTTGTAAAGATGTAATGCTATACCAAACACAATCCCATTCATACAGACAGTGATACAGGAGGATTTGCTGCTCTACCAGATATTGAGGCTTTATGTAAAACTCTGTGTAGCTAAGTAGCATGGAGTTAGGGGGTGGGATGATTTAGTAAATTAGTGAAACAGAGTAGAAAGTTCAAGAAAAAACATGCACTTGATAGAGAGTGATCTTAGATGACACTGGAGAACAATGGGGAAAGGATCTTGAGGTATCCATATAGATCAAAACAAAAAAATCAAATTCAGTTGGCTTAAGACCTAATTATCAAAGCAAAAGTAGAAATATTTTAGAAGATCGTAGAGAATAGGTTAATGACTCTTCTTAGGGAAGGATTTAATAAAATACAGAATGCATTACCAGGGGAAGGATGGAGTAAATGTATTCCTTTCTACCCACTAAGTGCAGCTGAATATATGTATATATTATATAGGCAGGCCTCAGAGATACTGCAGTTTCTGTTCCAGACCACTACAATGAAGCAGATTTCGCAATAAAGCAAGTTACAATTTTTGTTTTCCTAGGGCTTATGAAAGTTATGTTTACACTATACTTTAGTCTTGTAGATGTGCAATAACATGTCTAAACAACAGCATGCATGCCCTATTTAAAATATTTGATTGCTAAAAACTGCTGAGTCAGACACAAAGTGAGCACTGGCTGTTGGAAAAATGGCACCAACAGACTTGCCCAACTCAGGGTTGCCACAAACCTTCAGTTTGTAAAAAATGCAATATCTCACACTTGTAATCTCAGAACTTTGGGAGGCTGAGGCAGGCAGATCACTTGAGGCCAGGAGTTTGAGACCAGCCTAGCCAACATGGCAAAACCCTGTCTCTACCAAAAATACAAAAAAATTGGCCACTCATGGTGGCTTGCGCCTGTAATCCCAGCTATTTGGGAGGCTGAGGCATGAGAATTGCTCGAACCTGGGAGGTGGAGATAATGGTGAGCTGAGATCTCACTACTGAAGGGTGGAAAGAAGAATGCAGATGCACTAGGGGTCTTGGCCCCTGACAAAATACAAGGTGGTTATAGTGTCATCAGAGTCCTCGGGGGGCCCTTGATCTTTCACCCATGCCCAGGGTTAATGTAGAAGCCTCGGCCGGGTGCGGTGACTCACGCCTGTAATCCCAGCACTTTGGGAGGTTGAGGCAGGCGGCTCATCTGAGGTCAGGAGTTCGAGACTAGCCTGACCAACGTTGCGAAACCCCGTCTCTACTAAAAGTACAGAAATTAACCAGGCATGGTGGCGGGCACCTGTAATCCCAACTACTCAGGAGGCTGAGGCAGGAGAATCACTTGAACCTGGGAGGCAGAGGTTGCAGTGAGCCGAGATTGTGCCATTACACTCCAGCCTGGGGAACAAGAGCGAGACTCTGTCTCAAAAAGAAGAAAACAAAAATGTAGAAGCCTCCTTTTCCACCCCCAGGGCATCAGATCAGTCAGGGACCGGACTTGCATCCCCACCAGGCAGACAGTGATGCTGCATCTCACTCCCACTAGTATAACTTCAGAGGAGGCTCACTAAAACTGAATATTAATTTTGATAAAGTCCAACTTATTTTCTTTTACAGAACCTGCTTTTGTTGTTCTATCTAGAAACTTTGAAACTCAAAGTAACAGATTTAGGAGTCCTATTTTCTTCTAGAAATTTTACAGCTTCAGTTTTTACACTTACTTGATAATCCATTTTGTGTTAAATTCTATATAAAGTATGAGTTATGTGTCAAGTTTAATGTCTTTGGAACAGGGAGTCCAGTTATTCCAGCATGACTTTTTGAAAAGATTTGTTACTTCTCCACTGAACAGCATTTCCACCTTTCTTAGAAAACAGATGGCTGTGTATTTGTGGC
>NW_012120599.1:38227-42805 GCF_000951035.1 Colobus angolensis palliatus | reverse complement strand
GCTCACTGCAAGCTCCACCTCCTGAGTTCAAGCAATTCTCCTGCCTCAGCCTCCCAAGTAGCTGGGATTACAGTTGTGCACCACCACGCCTGGCTAATTTTTGTATTTTTAGTAGAGACGGGGTTTCACCAGGTTGGTCAGGCTGGTCTCAAACTCCTGACCTTGTGATCCACCCACCTTGGCCTCTCAAAGTGCTGGGATTACAGACGTGAGCCACCACACCTGGCCAAAATAATTTAAGCCCTAAATTTATCTCTGTGTACTGCCTTAGCTGTATCCACAAATTTCCGTATTCTTGTGTTGTTTTGTTTTCATTCACTTCAAAATACGTCATTCGAGAATTCTTCTTTCACTCATGGGTTAATTAGGAATATTTAACTTACAATCGATTTCTGGTATAATTTCTCTGTGACTCAAGATCATCCTCCGTATAATTTATTTCATATATATTTGTGAAAGTTTGTCTTACAGTCTAGAATGTAGTCTGTTTTGATGATTGTTCCAGGTGCATTTCAGAAGAATGTGAATTCAGCTGTCGAATGCATTGTGTCTTCAGGTTTGAGGCCATGGTTATCACAAGTGCTACTTTATCTTATCTTTTCTGTTTGAGTTTTGGGCCTACTGTGTATTCCTGCCTCTGTTCTTCTGTGCTGCTTTTCCTCTTCTTTCCTTCCCATAGCTGCTATGAGTTCCTGTCAGTGCCCTAACACAACTTATTATATTCTTGCCCTTGCAGATCAAGACATTTGTTCCATAAATTAAATAATAATTTGGTTCTAGACAGAATTTTGGTAGTGGCTGCTGTGACTATCTCCTGGCATATCCCAAGAATGGAACTTTCTCAGGATTCTTCACGGCTCATGGAAGGAAACACACAAGAGCAGGCAGATCCTCTGTATCTATGGCAGGGGAAAATTAGCTCCCTGCCTCAGACTCCATGGAACCACAGGAGTGTATCATTTTGGTTTGGCCTGTGCATGAGAAAACATCAAAGGTATTTCCTGTTCTGTTAGACCACCATTGTCTCAGACCTCTGACTGGAAGGAGCAGGCTTTTCTTTGTGCTCTTTTCGTCTGTGCCTGTCAGCGCAGAATTGTAGGTTTCTTCAGCACCCGGTCAAAGATACAGAATAGCCTTGGAATTCTCCACTGTGTCATTTTTTTTTTTTTTTTTTTTTGAGACCGAGTCTCGCTCTGTCGCCCAGGCTGGAGTGCAGTGGCCGGATCTCAGCTCACTGCAAGCTCCGCCTCCCGGGTTTACGCCATTCTCCTGCCTCAGCCTCCAGAGTAGCTGGGACTATAGGCGCCCGCCACCTCGCCCAGCTAATTTTTTTTATTTTTTAGTAGAGACGGGGTTTCACCATGTTAGCCAGGATGGTCTCGATCTCCTGACCTCGTGATCTGCCCGTCTCGGCCTCCCAAAGTGCTGGGATTACAGGCTTGAGCCACCGTGCCCGGCCTCACTGTGTCATTTTTTAAGCCCGAAGTTCACTTTCTTTCCATTTTGTAGTCTTTGTTTATATTTGTTAATTTTTTGTTTTGTTTTGTATTTTGTCTCGGGATTTTTAATTGTAAGAGGGAAGATGTGGGAGGAAAGGGGCTACTCCACCTTGACTGGCCCCGGAAATAATTCCTGTTTTATAAACAGCATGCATGAGGAGAGAATCTGTTTGTGTGCATGAATTATTTAATCTTTGGAAACGTAATCTTTAATAAAATACATAACAAAACACGGGCTGGGCACAGTGGCTCATGCCTGTAATCCCAGCACTTTGGGAGGTCAAGGCAGGAGGATCACTTGAGCTCAGGAGTTTAAGATCAGCCTGGGCAACATAGCAAGACCCTGTCTCTACTAAATATAAAAAAGTTAACAGGACATGGTGGCATACCCCTGTAGTCCCACCTAGTGGGAGGATCGCTTGAGCCTAGGAGTACAAGGATGCAGTGAGCTATGATCGCGCCACTGCACTCCAGCCTGGGTGACAGAGCAATACCCTATCTCAAAAACCAAAATCAAAATCAGGACATGAGTATAAGTTCTTCTCCATGACAAATGTAAGATTTATAGTATATTTTAAATTTTTCTCATTTTAGGGTATTTTAAAGTTGATCACATCAAAGGGATCTGGGAAAAACAAGAAAAACCTCTGTGGCAAGAAATATTCATCAGTGATGCTGACAAAACATTAAGTAAAGAAGGACAGAAAGTTTTAGAAAACCCATCTATTCTGGAAATAGCTCCAGAGTTTTCAGAAAAACTACCCTGTAAATGTGACTCACATAGAATGAATTTGCCAATTGCTTCTGAATTAATTATAAGTGAAAGAAAATATTCAAGAAAGAAGGCTGAATACACGAATGTGTGTGAGAAATTGCAGCTTGATATTAATCATGAGAAAGCTCATCCTGGACAGAAATCTTATGAACATGGTAAAAATGCGAAAGCTTGCAGTTATAAGAAAGATCAGTATTGGAAATTTCAAACTTTGGAGGAATCTTTTGAATGTGATGGATCTGGACAAGGTTTACGTGATAAGACAATTTGTATTACACCTGAGAGTTTTCCAACAGGAGAAAAGTCCTGTAAGGATGATGAATTTAGAAAAAACTTTGATAAAACCACTCTATTTAACCACATGAGAACTGACACAAGGGAGAAACGCTCGATCTTAATGAATATGGGACATCCTGTGACAAAACCACCACTGTTGAATACAATAAAGTTCACATGGTTATGACACACTATGAGTGTAATGAAAGGGGGATTAATGTCAGTAGGAAGTCACCCGTCACTCAATCTCAGAGAACTATTACAGGACGGAGTGCTTTTGAAAGCAATAAATGTGGCGAAAATTTTAGCCAGAGCTCAGCCCATATAGTACATCAGAAAACACAAACTGGAGATAAATTTGGTGAATATAATGAATGTACAAATGCCCTCTACCAGAAATTAGACTTTACAGCACATCAGAGAATTCACACAGAAGATAAATTCTACCTTTCTGATGAACATGGGAAATGCAGAAAATCCTTTTACCAGAAAGGACACCTCATTCAGCATCAGAGGCCCCACTCAGGAGAGAAACCTTACCAATATGAAGAATGTGTGAAATCCTTTTGTTCAAGTTCACATCCTATTCAGCATCCTGGAACTTATGTGGGATTCAAACTTTATGAATGTAATGAATGTGGGAAAGCTTTCTGTCAGAATTCAAACCTCAGTAAACATCTGAGAATTCACGCAAAAGAGAAACCTTGTGATGATAATGGCTGTGGGAGATCTTACAAGTTACCCCTCATAGGACACCAGAAAACAGATGCAGAGATGAAACTCTGTGATGGCGGTGAATATGGGAAGACATCACATCTCAAAGGACATCAGAGAATTCTCATGGGGGAGAAACCCTATGAATGTATTGAATGTGGGAAAACTTTCTCCAAGACATCACATCTCAGAGCACATCAGAGAATTCACACAAGTGAAAAACCCTATGAATGTGCTGAATGTGAGAAAACTTTCTCTCACAAGACACACCTGAGCGTACATCTGAGAGTTCATACGGGGGAGAAACCCTATGAATGTAATGACTGTGGGAAATCTTTTACCTATAACTCAGCCCTGAGAGCACATCAAAGAATTCACACCGGTGAGAAGCCCTACGAATGCAGTGACTGTGAGAAAACTTTTGCCCATAATTCAGCCCTCAGAGCACATCGTAGAATTCACACGGGGGAGAAACCTTATGAATGTAATGAATGTGGAAGGTCTTTTGCCCATATTTCTGTTCTCAAGGCACATCAAAGAATTCACACAGGGGAGAAACCCTATGAATGTAATGAATGTGGGAGATCTTTCACCTACAATTCAGCCCTGAGAGCACATCAGAGAATTCACACAGGTAGAAAACCCTATGAATGTAGCGACTGTGAGAAAACTTTTGCCCATAATTCAGCCCTCAAAATACATCAGAGAATTCACACAGGGGAGAAACCCTATGAATGTAATGAATGTGAGAAAACGTTTGCCCACAATTCAGCCCTTAGAGCACATCAGAACATCCATACAGGGGAGAAACTCTATGAGTGTAATGAATGTGGAAAAACTTTTTTCCAGAAGACACGCCTCAGTACACATCGGAGGATTCACACAGGGGAGAAACCCTATGAATGTAGCAAGTGTGGAAAAACTTTCTCCCAGAAATCATACCTCAGTGGACATGAGAGAATTCACACAGGGGAAAAACCCTATGAATGTAACATATGTGGGAAAACTTTTGTCTATAAGGCAGCCCTCATAGTGCATCAAAGAATTCACACAGGGGAGAAACCCTATGAATGTAACGAATGTCGGAAAACTTTCTCCCGAAGAACACACCTCTGTGCACATCAGAGAATTCATACTGGGGAAAAACCCTATAAGAGTAATAAATGTGGGAAAACGTTTGCTGATAATTCAGCCCTCAGGGCACATCACAGAATTCACACAGGGGAGAAACCCTATGAATGTAATGAATGTGGGAAGACTTTCTCCAAGACATCACATCTCAGAGCACATCTTAGAACTCGCTCAGGGGAGAAA
>NW_012120599.1:33738-38177 GCF_000951035.1 Colobus angolensis palliatus | reverse complement strand
GAATGTGGGAAGACTTTCTCCAAGACATCACATCTCAGAGCACATCTTAGAACTCGCTCAGGGGAGAAACCCTATGAATGTAATGAATGTGGGAAAACCTTCTCTGAGAAGTCGTATGTTAGTGCCCATCAGAGAGTTCACACAGGGGAGAAACCCTATGAATGTAATGTATGTGGGAAGCCATTTGCCCATAATTCAACCCTCAGAGTACATCAAAGAATTCACACAGGGGAGAAATCTTATGAATGTAATGATTGTGGGAAAATGTTCTCCCAGAAATCACACCTTAGTGCACACCAGATAATTCACACAGGGGAGAAACCTTATGAATGTAACGAATGCAGGAAAGCTTTTGCCCAAAATTCAACTCTGAGAGTACACCAGAGAATTCACACAGGGGAGAAACCCTATGAATGTGATGAATGTGGGAAAACTTTTGTCCGTAAGGCAGCTCTTAGAGTACATCACACCAGAATGCATACCAGAGAGAAAACCCTAGCATGTAATGGATTTGGGAAGTCCTGAAGGAATGCATCCCTTACTACACGTAGTGCAGAAACTCATGTCACATAGGCTGGAAACTTGTTTCCCTTAGCCATTTCCTTTTCCATTAGGCTCACAGCTTGTCAAAAAATGCCATTCATCCAGGTAGGACTGACCATGGAATGTGGTGCTAATGATACATATTACACAACCTTGGCTGTTAAAAAAAAAAATAACCCACAGTCTTTCTGGTGCATAAGATGGATTGGAGGTTATTTCTGCAGCAAACACGGGTCCTGTGTGTTGAAAACCATAGAGCACAAGGTCAAGGAAGCTAGAGTCTGAAAAGCTGGAACAGAATTCACTTCCGGGTCTGCACCAGGGTTTTGTTTTTGTTGCTTTAAAGCAAGAATTAAGTTTATAGTCTGTTAAGCTCTTGCAAGTTTGACTTATGAGTTAAATGCACATAGTTTAACCTAAACTTTCTATTAGAGTGAGATGAAACCCTATGAGTATAATCAGTTTTAGAAAAACTTATCAGTTTATTGTGCATCAGAGACTTCACTTGAAGAAGAAAACTTGTCAACATCCAGGATGATCAGGAGCCTTCACTGAAAATCAGAAAATTTGAGGAAAAACCCAGAAGCCTTCACAAAATGAATTGCATTAATCATCAAATAATTCTAATAAAATTTCATATTTTGAATAAATGACATTTTTCCTAGGTAATTTTTTCTGAGGAAATATGTCAGTTTTAGAATTGGAGATAAAATATTCACCTAGAACTGACATACCAAAACTTCTGTTTTGTAGTATCAAAAATTTTATAGAACATATATAAGAAAATATTTGCCTATGGACAAACTCACTGTAGAATGTGAAGTTAAACATGGAATAATTTGAATTCTGTGGAGAATATGAATAAATGTGAATAGTCTGAGCTATGTGGAACATCTCTGGGTCTGCATATAAACATTATAACTCACTGGTGAGTTCTAGTGGGCGTGAACAGCCAAACCTGCACTGGGCATGGCCACTTCCTTTTCTGACTGACTCTGTCCTCTATTGGCTTCCCTCAACTTGATGCTGTTAGATTTTGGCCTGCCTGCTATATCTGGATATTAATTAGTCTTGTCCTAAAACTAGTCTTGCCTAGTTTTTCTAGGACCTTGGAGGTCCCTGAGATTTCCCCAGCCACCGTGTGTGTATGTGTGTGTGTGTGTGGTGGGGAGGGGGGTTCAGGGTGATTCTTACATACTTTTTTTTTTGGCCTTTATTTTTATTTTATCCCACTCTACTGATTTATTTATTTATTTTATTTATTTATTTATTTATTTATTTATTTATTTATTTTGAGGCAGAGTCTCGCTCTGTCGCCCGGACTGGAGTGCAGTGGCCAGATCTCAGCTCACTGCAAGCTCCGCCTCCTGGGTTTACGCCATTCTCCTGCCTCAGCCTCCAGAGTAGCTGGGACTACAGGCGCCCGCCACGTCGCCCGGCTAGTTTTTGTATTTTTAGTAGAGATGGGGTTTCACCGTGTTAGCCAGGATGGTCTCGATCTCCTGACCTCGTGATCCTCCCGTCTCGGCCTCCCAAAGTGCTGGGATTACAGGCTTGAGCCACCGTGCCCGGCCTCTACTGATTTATTTTGCACAGAGTGAATATAAAGTAAGTCGTCTCCTCCCCTCCATTGTATGCACATAGCCTCAGCATCCTGTTCAGAATATTTTCCTCCAACATCATGACACCTACTCACACTGTGCATTGCAAACCAGTGGTATTTCTACCAAACTAAGCAGGTTTTGGAATTGGAATGAAAAGGGCTACTTTGTCCCAGAAGTACAATCCTGGTACAAAAAAGCAGACTCACTTTTGGTAAAACAATACAGTGTGGCATAATCTTAGCCAAGAAAGATTTTATTAATATGCCATCATTTTAGCCTACAGTTGGATGAGCACAGAAAAGAAAGCAGACAAGATCATTTTTAAAACCTAGACCAGTAACAATTTCTCCCAGCATTGAGCATCTTGCTTTCTGCAAGTTTGATCTGGTAGGTTGAGCATGAGGGCAATAAATCAGTTGACCTGAGAAAAATGTCTCTAATTCCCATCCATTGTTATATTGTGGGCAAGGATAGTGTGAGGGAGAATGATGGCATCTTTAGAATTAGAGGACAGGTATATTTCTTTGACACTGTTGTTAACAGTTAATTGAGTAGCATCACTGCAAAGATGACGTATCAGCACCTCCAGGGCTGGCACATCAGACACTGAGGGGCTGCTTTGGGCAGCTCATGAGGAAAAAGGGAGGGATGATGAAGGAGTTGCTGTGGGACTGGCCCTGGCACTGCTTACCTTCCTCAGGTACGTATCGCTCCTGGCAGAAAGGTGCCATCTGAAATATGTTTCCTTCTTTTTTATTCTCCTTAGTGTCTGATACCATGATGCTACTTGAGCTTACTGCACAGTGCCCAAGGGAATTGAGGGTCAAAAAGCATGTCTTTCTACATGCTTAATTTTCAAAAGAGTATAGATGACAAGGAGTACTCTTTTTAAAAAAAATTATTTGAGCGTTTATTTACAGAAAAATTACAATGATAGTTTGTATATACTCCTCACCCAGTTTCCCCTATTAGCATATTACTGTGGTATGTTTTTATAACTAAGAAACATTAATAACATTATCAACTAGACACTTTTGGTTTTCCAGATTTCACTAGTTTTTCCCTATTGTCCATTTCTACTTCATGATCATGTTTGGACTCAGAAAAGGATACCCTAAAGTGAAGGCCTTGGAAGCTACGTTTCCTCTGTCAGTTATGAACAGGTAACTCCCTAGGCAGTGAAGCGAGTGACACCTTGAGAAATGGCCACGAGGCCTAAAACTACAGAACTGCCACATGACAAAAAAATGTGGTACTTGAACAGTGGCAATTAAACAAGAGTCCATTGCCAAGGAAAACTCCCAAGGCCCAAAATGACAGTGCTTAAATGACAGTGATTAAGGGAAAGGGTACCACATAGTAATACCATTAAAGTCAACATTTACATCACAGCCAAAGGCTTCCCCACAGGAAGGGGTCTGGATGAGGACCATGCACGAACTCCATTTTTCCTTGTGCAAGTGTTGTATGGACACAATTTCACTATCACATAAGGAATCAACATGTGCACAAAACACAACAGAAACCCCAAAATGGATTATCTGCTGGTGTCTCTTACACCCTGCTGGACACATAGACATATTCTTGCTGGGCAACAAGCCTCAACAGCAGAGGACTCTGAAGGTTCCAGTGAGACCAGGCATAAATCATCAGTCTCACTGTTAATGGTAAACACTGCTGACGCACTGTTAAAACCTGCTCCAAAACATCTCGGACTCATGGATGAAAAGCAGCACTATTCATCAGTATGTTTTATTCCTTGACCAATGACCAGTGATATGCAAACACTTTAGCTCACACTGATTCCAGGTCTGCTGGGCTTACCTTTTACAGCAGTCCACTCCACCCCCATAATTTTTGGTCAGAGCCTTTTACAACAAAACAGTCACTCTTAGTTTGACAGAATCATTTGGCTTTCAACAGCATCTAATCAATAGGCAATCAAAATGCACATACAGATTTGAAAGAACTGTAATCACTCCTGAAGGGTTGTGAATTTAAACCATCCTGTTTACTTCCTGTTGTAATGCCAACAGGAAGTGTCACATATTTTATACATTTTTTTCTCCCTGATCGTCAGCTATCTGTATCGTATGATATACATCAATTGAGATTTATACCTCTATTAGTATACATGTATACTAATTGAATTCTCTGTGAAGCGAGAACCATATGACACAGCCACATCAGTATTGTTTCACATAGTCATTCCCTGAGCTCCAATCTGTTTATTGATTAGAAGGACATAGATCAATAGTGGAAGTATATTTATTAGATTGGTCATTTTACAGC
>NW_012120599.1:22660-32168 GCF_000951035.1 Colobus angolensis palliatus | reverse complement strand
ACTGGTCCATTCGCACACATATGGGGATGGATTGGATAAGTACAGAGAAATAATGGCTATTCCACCCAATAGGCATCACAACATTTGCATAGGCAGTCCCGACCTGCTGAGATGCAGAGCGAGGATCATCCACCCCATTAATCTCTTTGGAATTCTTGTCATTAGTCAAAGTAATAGGCATACTGTCTGGTTTTGTAATATTATCAGACACTTGGACCTTAATTTTAGCCCCATTATAGGGACTTCCCGATCCAGCACTGGAAACAACAAAATTGCTGTGAAGTAGAGAAGAGTTGTATATAAATTCCCTTTTATTTTCTACCTTCTTCAATGCCACCACAAAAACATACCCATTTATCCAACCAAGACCCGTCCTTAGTCCTCTCATGGTGAGTTGAAACACACTATACTGGAGATTCATAGATCAGCTCTCGGCTCTCCAATCCTTTGTCAGATCTCACATTTTTAAGCAAATATTTTAATTACTCATTTCAATCATTTATCAAACCATTACTTTGAGGTTAATATGGAATACAATATTTCTTTCCACAGCATTGCACTGCATGGGCAGTCAAGTGAGTAACTTCATCTGAAGGAATGTAACAAACAGGATAAACTGATACAGAATATTTTGTGCTGGTCCTTTGATAATATTAGAAGCATTCAGTCATCGGGTACTTGAAGCTAACCCCAGAAAATGTATCAAATTCTGTCAATATCCAATTAACTTCATTCAGAACAATCAATACTCATTTAACTGTACCAAGAATAAGCAATACTTAACAGTTAGTTACTAGAACTTCCAGTGGAAATTTAGGTGTTACTCTTGCAGGAGTTGCCTTGTATGCAATAACCCATTTTTCTCTTACTTCTTTCAAAATTTTCTCTATATAGCATTCAACATTTTCACCATGATGTGTCTTGGTGTGAAGCATTTTGTGTATGTCCTACTTGGGGTTTGTTGAATTTTGTAGATGTTTAATGCTTATTCTTAAATTTGGGAAGTTTTCAGATGTTATATCTTTAAATACATTTTCCTGCTTTTTGCTCTCTCTCTTGTCGTTCTGGTAGTTTTTTCATTCATGTATTGGTGCGTTTAATGGTGTTCCACCTTCTTCTGAGGTCCTCTTCATTTCTGTTTGTTGGATTGCATACTTTCTATCCACTTTTTTTTTTTTTTTTTTCGGTGGAGTCTCGCTCTTTCACCCAGGCTGGACTGCAGTGGCATGATCTCGGCTCACTGCAACCTCTGCTTCCCGGGTTCACACCATTCTCCTGCCTCAGCCTCCCAAGTAGCTGGGACTACAGGCGCCTGCCACCACGCCTGGCTAATTTTTTTTGTATGTTTAGTAGAGACAGCGTTTCACTGTGTTAGCCAGGATGGTCTCAATCTCCTGACCTCATGATCCACCCACCTCAGCGTCCCAAAGTGCTGGGATTACAGGCATGAGCCACCGCACCCAGCCTTTCTGATTCTTCTGCCAGTTCAAATCTACTTTGAATCAGTTAATGTATATTTCAACTCAAAAATCTTTGATTCTTTTTTTAATTTCTCTATTGATATCCTCTTTTCATAAGCCATTGTCATCATATCTTTCTCTGCCTCTTTAAACATGGTTACTTTTAGTTCTCTGAACATTTTTAAATTTTTAATTTTTGTGGGCACCTAGTAGGTGTGTATATTTATGGGGTGCGTGAGATGTTTTGATACAGGCAGGCAATGTGAAATAAGCACATCATGGAGAATGAGGTATCTATCCTCTCAAGCATTTATCCTTTGAGTTACAAACAACCCAGTTACACTCTTTAACCCATTTTGCATTTAGGATAAAAGAAAGTTGCAGCTCACTGCCAGTGCAGTATTCTTGGGGCAAATGGGAAGTGGGGCATTTTAAAATATGCTATTATGATTGACTGTACTTACCCTGTTGTGCTGTCAAATAGTAGGTCTTATTTATTCTTTCTAACTATTTTTTTTGTACTCCTTAACCATTCCCACCCCTCCCCCCAACCTCCCACTACCCTTCCCAGCCTCTGGTAACCATTAGTTATCTGAACAAAATTTAAAACTGCTTTGAAGTCTTTGTCTGCCAAATCCCACATCTAGGCCTTCTCATAGGCAATTTATTTTACCTGCTTCTTTTTTCCTACCTATAGGTAATACTTTTCTATTTTCTTGCATGTCTTATAATTTTTTGTTGAAAATTGGATATTTTAAATAATACATTTTAGCAACTCTGGATACTGATTCCCCTGACCATGGGGCTTCGTTGTTTTGTTGTTTGCTTGGTTATTGAGTGACTTGGATGGACTATTTTGGGGAAATCTATTCCCCAACAGTATCAAGCCTCTAATGTCACTCCTCAGAGAGCACAGCTTTGGGCACTGGCACAGTCACCTTGAGATGACAGTAGTTTTGGCAGAACTCATGGAGGACGTCTCTTTTCCTGTTCTCTCTGTTAAGCTGTCTGCCTCTGTTGGTCATACCCAGCTGTTAATGTTCACTAATTTCCAGCTGATTTCTTTCTTGTGCATGACAGTATCCAGGGTCATAAATTCACCATAGTTTAATCCAATTAAATTTGGGTTCCTTTTCCGGGGTAGATTTTGAAGCCAGTATTTCAAGTTTGTTCTGACCCCAGGAGGAGTCTTTGTAGCTGGCTTTTTCCCTGGTCTTCCTAAGGAGGGGCCTATAGTTTGGCTTATTGTCATGGAGCTGCAAGCTTCCTCTTAATTGCTTACCAAAAAAAATCTCTATTGTTTTCAAGAATTCCCTTAGAGTGGAACTCCCCCTAACTCTGTTTTAAATGAAGTCAGAACCTTTGGGAAGAGCATCAGAGCTCTCTGTTTTTATAACCTCTCCCCCCAGGAAAAAAATCTCTTCACCACTTCTCTAGAGGTGGGGCTGGAGACAGTGGCCCATTTTTCTCAAAGTGACACTGCTGTTTTTGTGGGTGGAAGGTGCTGGTGAGGGCAGTAGTCTCTGAACTTATCAGCTTACCTCTCCGGTCTGGAATCTTTCCCTCTGAGCCAGCTGGGGTGAAGGTACCAAGGTCTCAGCATTCTCACCCTGCCATGAATGAAATGGAGCCTTTGAGTGGGGGATAGAGGAGCCTCTGAGTGGGGGATAGAAGGAAGCTTCTGACTTCTTGGCTGCACTCACCTGGAATTCAGCCTCTGTGCTAAGGAGTTGGGAGAATAAACTATGCTGGTGGCCTTACCTTCCAAAGGAGCTATCATAGCTCTGACGGAGAGCCAAGGATAGAGAGAACTCCATCTTTGTGGCCATACCTTCCAGAGTAGAGATTGTGTTACACTGAGCAGTGGAGAGGGAATAGAGAGCGGGAGTAGGTCCAGGCCCAAGTCTCCAACTCTCACTATTCTTACTGAGAATTTTATGAAGAAATTTTTCTTCACTTTCTTGTCCTTTAAGATGATTTTCAGAGACTTTAAAAGGATGTTATTTTTAAGATAATTTAAACCAGTTATGGTTGTTT
Source organism: Colobus angolensis palliatus (assembly GCF_000951035.1). Taxonomy (NCBI): domain Eukaryota; kingdom Metazoa; phylum Chordata; class Mammalia; order Primates; family Cercopithecidae; genus Colobus; species Colobus angolensis. The sequence continues at coordinate 28,671 of NW_012120599.1, read as the reverse complement.
CACTGGAGAATACTTAAATGAAAATATTCAGATACCAAAATTCAAAATGTGTGATATCCAGTGAAAAATTACCAAGAATACAAAGGACAAAAATGTGACCCATAATGAGGATAAAATCAATCACTACAGAAGACTCATAAATAACACAGATGATAGAATTAGTAGACAAGAACACTTAGAAAGCTACTGTCAAACTTCTTGCTTGAGCTTCAATGTGTAAATAGATTGGAAGTTGTCACTTCTGTTCTTACGACAAGTAGAGCCAGAAGAAATGAAAAAGCTTGGCCGGGCGCGGTGGCTCAAGCCTGTAATCCCAGCACTTTGGGATGCCAAGATGGGCGGATCACAAGGTCAGGAGATTGAGACCATCCTGGCTAACACGGTGAAACCCCATCTCTACTAAAAAAAATACAAAAAAACTAGCCAGGCGAGGTGGCAGGTGCCTGTAGTCCCAGCTACTCAGGAGGCTGAGGCAGGAGAATGGTGTAAACCCGGGAGGCGGAGTTTGCAGGGAGCCGAGATCCAGCCACTGCACTCCAGCCTGGGTAACAGAGCAAAAAAAAAAAAAGAAATGAAAAAGCTGTTCTTTAAAGCCATCACAGAACTGAGATCACAGGGCAAATTGTTACCCTAAAATTTAGAGAGATAGGCACTTCCAGTGATGTACAACTGAGACCTGCTTACCTAGAGCAGAGACCACAAAAACCATAAGCTGGTAGAAACTCTTCAGTGGTAACCTTGATGCATTACTGGAGGCTTAGTGTGAATATGATAGGGACAGGAGAAAGATAAATTCTGGGCAGGAGAGGGTAGGTCCTTGGCAAAAGCCCCTTGAAGCCAAAAAGCTTAATACCACTGTCCAAAGTGAGAACTTACATCCCTGTTTTCCCCACTCAAATGTTGCCATTTCCAAAACCACCCATGGCCTGCCTCACCACCCCATCCTGAGCCCATAAAAACCCTAGGCTCAGCCAGACATGGTGGCTTATGCCTGTAATCCCTGCACTTTGGGAGGCCGAGGTGGGTGGATCACGAGGTCCGGAGATCGAGACCATCCTGACTAACATGGTAAAACCCTGTCTCTACTAAAAATACAAAAAAAATTAGCTGGGCGTGGTGGCACATGCCTGTAGTCCCAGCTACTTGGGAGACTGAAGCAGGAGAATTGCTTGAGCCCAGGAGGCAGAGGTTGCTGTGAGCTGAGATCTTGCCACTGCACTCTAGCCTGGGTGACAAGAGTGAGACTCCATCTCAATTTAAAAAAAGAAAAAGCCAGGCTTTGCCAGCAGAGAAAGGAGAAGAGAAGAAGCAGCTGGACTTTAGAGACTACAGTTAGATGTTGGAGAGAAGCAGTCTGACTTCAGAGGGACAGCTTGACAGCATAGCTTCAGAGAGGAGTCTGGTCTGGGATGGCTGGACTTCAGTGGAGGAATACCTTCCTGCTCTGTCCCCTTTTCAGCTCCCCTTCCCGCTGAGAGCCACTTTCATTGGCAATAAAAGTCCCCCACGTTTACCATCTTTAATTCATTTGTACGACTTCATTCCTCCTAGATGCCAGGCAAGAACTCAGGGTCCACAAGTGCAGGTATAAAGGCTGTCCCACTGAGCCTCCACTGAGCTGTTAATACTTAAGTCGTCTATGGATGGCAAAGCTAAAAGGGCACTGTAACACTCCTGGGGCATCAGGGGTTGCGGGCACCCTCCTATAGATGCTGCCATGGGGGTGGTATGGAGTTTGCACTTGCTGGTGCCCAATAACACTACTCCCAGCTCCGGCACCCAGTCTCCTGCATGCTCCCCCTTCCATGATGGGTGGAGCAAGGCGGGCCAAGTGAGTGGAGTTTCCTTCTGCCAGTGCCTCCGTGCACTCCAGTTCCTGCCTGTGAAGGGGGCCTGCTTCAGTTACTTTGAGTAGGAGAAACTTCTTAGTTCTAAAGGGCCCCAGTTTTAGGGTGGCCCTAACACTTTAATATGTTTTACTTGTAGGAACTCCAACAGGGCTCAGGGTGGAGATTTAAGAACGAACCCCATGGCTATAGTTGGGAAGGGGAAGAGGAATCACTATAAAATACACCTAGAAACTTCTCCAAAAAAAGCATACTTGGCCGGGCATGGTGGTTCACGCCTGTAATCCCAGCACTTTGGGAGGCCGAGGCAGGTGGATCACGAGGTCAGGAGATGGGAGACCATCCTGGCTAATACAGTGAAACCCCATCTCTACTAAAAATATACCTGTAGTCCCAGCTAATCTGGAGGCTGAGGCAGGAGAATGGCGTGAACCTGGGAGGTGGAGATTGCAGTGAGCCGAGATTGCAGCACTGCACTCCAGCCTGGGCGACAGAGCGAGACTCCATCTCAAAAAAAAAAAAAAAAAAAAATACGGCATACTCACCAGGAGAAAATATTTTGTAAGAGCCTTATTCTGCCGATGGAATGAAATTCTTCCCACTCCAGCCAATTTCAGCCTTCTTGTATCACCTAAGGAGGAAAAACAGAATTCAGGTCTTCAGTAAAATAGATTGGAGATTCCCTAGCCTGGGAAAGGATTGAGGTCTGGGGATAAGAAAAGCTATACACCATTGGAGAAGAGTCAGAAATACTTGTAAACTTCACAGTCCTGGGACAGAGCCCCATTAAAAAACTGAGATTTAAATGGAAGATTATAGAGCACTGTCTCTCACCTAGACCACACCTCTATACCAACAGAATAGCATAGCGTTACAGTGAATTACAGCCAAAAGAGCTCCAAGAAAGAGACTGTCTCTGGGGAGCAGTAATTTGGGAAGCCCAAAATCAAGAGGAGACAAAAAGGTGGACAGCAGAGAAATTTGCAGCATTTTAGATGTATAGGTAGAGCAAATACTAAACATAGCTTAATTCCTAGCTATAAATCCCCACATTGCAGGCCTATTTACCTCAGTCTGTATTACCCAATACAGACAAGAAAAAAATTACAAGACATGACAAATGACAAGGAAAAAAAAACCCACAACAAAACACTATTAGAAGCAGACTGAAGTATGATACAACTATTGGAATTTTCCCAGCAGAAAATGTAAACCAGTTGTGATTAATGTATTAAGGACTGTAATGGAAAAAGTAGACCACATGCAAGAATAGATAGATAATACAAACAAAGAGATGGAAACTCTAAGAAAGGAAAAATAAAAAAAATGCCAAAATTGAATTAGGATTAATATCAGAATATATAAAAAAACTCATACAACTCAACAACAAGAAAAAACTCTCAAATATCCAGCTTAAAAGTGAGGAAAGGACTTGAATAGACATTTCTCCAAAGAAGATATGCAAATGACCTATAAGAACATAAAAGGATCAATAAAATGCAAATCAAAACCACAGTGAAAACCACATCAAAGCCACTAGGATGGCCAATATACATGTGCACATGCACACACAATCATGCATGTTGGCAAGGGTATGAAAAAACTGATGGCACATTTTTGATGACAATGGAAAAACTCATAGTGCAGCTGCCACAAAAGACAGTATGGTGGTTCCTCAAGAATTAAATATAGAATATCATATGATTCACCAATTCTACCTCTAGATACATCCAAAAAAATTGAAAGCAGAGACTCAACAGATATGTGTACACCGATATTCACAATAGCATTATTCACAATAGCCAAAAGATGAAAACCATGCAAATGACCATCAATGAATAAATGGATAAACATTCAACGGAATATTATTCAGCCTTAAAAAGAATCACTTTGATATGGCTGCCATCAAAAAGTACCACAGATTGTGCATCTTAAACAACTGAAATTTATCTTCCCACAGTCTGGAGCTAGAAGTCCAAAATTATGTGTGTCAACAAAGTTGTTTCTTCTGAGGCCTCTCTCCAAGGTTTTTGTTTGTTTGTTTTGTTTTGTTTTGGACAGAGTCTCACTCTGTCATCCAGGCTGGAGTGCAGTGACATGATCTTGGCTCACTGCAAGCTCCACCTCCTGGGTTCATGCCATTCTTCTGCCTTAGCCTCCTGAGTAGCTGGGAGTACAGGTGCCTGCCACCACGCCCAGCTAGTTTTTTGTATTTTTTCAGTAGAGACGGGGTTTCACCGTGTTAGCCAGGATGGACTCCATCTCCTGACCTCCTGATCTGCCCGTCTCGGCCTCCCAAAGGTGCTGGGATTACAGGCTTGAGCTACTGCGCCCGGCCCATGCTGTCTTTATGAGCTGTAACACTCACTGTGAAGGTCTGCAGCTTCACTCCTGAAGTCAGCGAGACGACAAACCCACCAGGAGAAATGAATAACTCTGGACAGGAGGAACAAACAACTCCAGACCTGCTCTCTTAAGAGCTCTAACATTCACCGTGAAGGTTTGCAGCTTCACTCCTGAAGCCAGCCAGACCATGAACCCACCAGAAAAAAGAAACTGAACACATCCGTACATCAAAAGGAACAAACTCCGGACACCATCTTTAAGAACTGTAACACTCACCAGGAGGGTCTGCGGCTTCATTCTTGAAGTCAGCAGGACCAAGAATCCACCAACTCCGGACACAATACAAACACTGAAATAAAACTTATAAAGGTAAAATACAATATCTGATGTAAAAATTCACTGGATTAGATTAACAGCAGATTAAACATTGCAAAGGAAAAGATTCATGAACAAAAATCATAGCAACTAAAACTATCCAACATGTCACACGCAGATTTTAAAAAAGACTGAAAAAGATGAAAAGGGAATCAGTAAACTAGATAAACTGCAAGCAGCTAAAATATGTATGATTGGAATTCCCAAAAAGTAGTAAAAGGAGAATAATAAAAATGAGGGCCTGGTGCAGTGCCTCACACCTGTAATCCCAACTCTTTGGGAGGCTGAGGTGGGCAGATCACTTGAGGTCAGGAGTTCAAGACCAGCCTGGCCAACATGATGAAACCTTGTCTCTAATAAAAATACAAAAATAAGCTGGGCATAGTAGTGGGTGCCTGTAATACTAGCTACTTGGGAGGCTGAGGCATGCTTGAACCTGTGACGTAGAGATTGCAGTGAGCTGAGATTGTGCTACTGCACTCCAGACCAGGCAATACAGTCTCAAAACAAACAAAAATAAACAATGAGGATTTGAATACACAATGGCTGAATATTTACAAATGTCATGGTAACTACAAATTCACAATTCCAAAAATCTGAATAAACTCCAACATGAAAAAATTACAAGGCACATTAAAGTCAGATTGTTTAAGACTACTGATGGACAGTTAAATGCATCTAGATGTGGGAGCACATGTGATACAAAGTAACAAAGAATGAGATAAGAATGAAAGCATATTCCTCATTGAAAGAAATGCAATCAAGAAAACAAGTATAGCTTTTCTATAATACTGAAAGAAAATAAAAGTACTGAAATAGTTCTATAGTATTTGTATTCAGGGAAATCAGATTTCCAAAAGTGAAGGCAAAATAAAGAGCTTTTCAGACATGCAAAAGCTAAAAGAAATCAGTAGCAGAACCATACCACAAAGAAACGTTAATGGAAATTCTTCAGGCAGAAGGAAATGACACCCAGTGAAAACTAAATCTATTCAAAGCAATGAAAAGCATCAGAAATTATAGCTAGGTGAGTAAATATTTGTTTCTTATTATGTAAATTTCTTTTTTTTAAAAATTATACTTTAAGTTCTAGGGTACATGTGTACAACATGCAGGTCTGCTACGTATGTATACATGTGCCACGTTGGTGTGCTGCACCCATTAACTCGTCACTTACATTACGTCTCTCTCCTAATGCTATCCCTCCCTCCATCACATTGACAGGCCCCAGTGTGTGATGTTCCCCATCCTATGCCCAAGTGTTCTCATTGTTCAATTCCCAGCTGTGAGTGAGAATATGCAGTGTTCGGTTTCCTGTCCTTGCGATAGTTCGCTCAGAATGATGGTTTCCAGTTGCATCCATGTCCCTACAAAGGACATGAACTTATCCTTTTTTATGGCTGCATAGTATTCCATGGTGTATATGTGCCACATTTTCTTTTT
>NW_012120599.1:17383-22568 GCF_000951035.1 Colobus angolensis palliatus | reverse complement strand
GTACATGTGCACAACGTGCAGGTTTGTTACATATGTATATGTATACATGTGCCATGTTGGTGTGCTGCACTCATTAACTCGTCATTTACATTAGGTGTATCTCCTAATACTATCCCTCCCCCCTCTCCCCACCCCACGACAGGCCCCAGTGTGTGATGTTCCCCTTCCTGTGTCCAAGTGTTCTCATTGTTCAATTCCCACCTACGAGTGAGAACATGCAGTGTTTGGTTTTTAGTCCTAGGGATAGCTTGCTGAGAATGATGGTTTCCAGCTTCATCTATATCCCTACAAAGGACATAAACTCATCCTTTTTTATGGCTGCATAGTACTCCATGGTATATATGTGCCACATTTTCTTAATCCAGTCTATCATTGATGGACATTTGGGTTGGTTCCAAGTCTTTACTTTTGTGAATAGTGCCGCAATAAACATTCGTGTGCATGTGTCTTTATAGTAGCATGATTTATAATCCTTTGGATATATACCCAGTAATGGGATGGCTGGGTCAAATGGTATTTCTAGTTTTAGATTCTTGAGGAATCGCCATACTGTCTTCCACAATGGTTGAACTAGTTTACAGTCCCACCAACAGTATAAAAGTGTTCCTATTTCTCCACATCCTCTCCAGTACCTGTTGTTTCCTGACTTTTTAATGATTGCCATTCTAACTGGTGTGAGAAGGTATCTCACTGCGGTTTTGATTTGCATTTCTCTGATGGCAAGTGATGATGAGCATTTTTTCATGTGTCTGTTGGCTGCATAAATGTCTTCTTTTGAGAAGTGTCTGTTCATATACTTTGCCCACTTTTTGATGGGGTTGTTTTTTTCTTGTAAATTTGTTTGAGTTCTTTGTAGATGCTGGATATTAGCCCTTTGTCAGATGAGTAGATTGCAAAAATTTCCTCCCATTCTGTAGGTTGCCTGTTCACTTTGATGGTAGTTTCTTTTCCTCTGCAGAAGCTCTTTAGTTTAACTAGATCCCATTTGTCAATTTTGGCTTTTGTTGCCATTGCTTTTGTGTTTTAGACATGAAGTCCTTGTCCACACCTATGTCCTGAATGGTATTGCATAGGTTTTCTTCTAGAGTTTTAATGGTTTTAGGTCTAACATTTAAGTCTTTAATCCATCTTGAATTAATTTTTGTGTAAGGTGTAAGGAAGGGATCCAGTTTCAGCTTTCTATATTTAGTTAGCTAGTTTTCCCAGCACCATTTATTAAATAGGGGATCCTTTCCCCATTTCTTCTTTTTGTCAGGTTGTGAAAGATCAGATGGTTGTAGACGTGTGGCATTATTTCTGAGGGCTCTGTTTGGTTCCATTGGTCTATATCTCTGTTTTGGTACCAGTACCATGCTGGTTTGGTTACTGTAGTCTTGTAGTATAGTTTGAAGTCAGGTAGTGTGATGCCTTCAGCTTTGTTCTTTTGGCTTAGGATTGTCTTGGCAATGCGGGCTCTTTTTTGGTTCTATGTGAACTTCAAAGTAGTTTTTTCCAATTCTGTGAAGAAAGTCATTGGTAGCTTGATGGGGATGGTATTGAATCTATAAAATTACCTTGGGTAGAATGGCCATTTTCATGATACTGATTCTTCCTATCCATGAGCATGGAATGTTCTTCCATTTGTTTGTGTCCTCTTTTATTTCATTGAGCAGTGGTTTGTAGTTCTTCTTGAAGAGGTCCTTCACTTCCCTTGTAAGTTGGATTCCTAAGTATTTTATTCTCTTTGAAGCAATTGTGAATGGGAGTTCACTCATGATTTGGCTGTTTGTTATTGGTGTATAGGAATGCTTGTGATTTTTGCACATTAATTTTGTATCCTGAGACTTTGCTGAAGTTGCTTATCAGCTTAAGGAGATTTTGGCTGAGATGATGGGGTTTTCTAAATATACAATCATGTCATCTGTAAACAGGGACAATTTGACTTCCTCTTTTCCTAATTGAATACCTTTTATTTCTTTCTCCTGCCTGATTGCCCTAGCCAGAACTTCCAACACTATGTTGAATAGGACTGGTGAGAGAGAGCATCCCTGTCTTGTGCCAGTTTTCAAAGGGAATGCTTCCTGTTTTTGCCCATTCAGTATGACATTGGCTGTGGGTCTGTCATAAATAAATTTAAAAAAAGAAAAGAAAAGAGTGTTTTCCCACTTGGTTCCTTCCATTCTCCCTGTCACTTTCAGTTACACCAATAAGACATAGATTTGGTCTTGTCACATATTCCCATATTTCTTGGAGGCTTTGTTCATTTCTTTTTACTCTTTTTTCTCTAAACTTCTCTTCTTGCTTCAGTTTATTCATTTGATCTGCAATCACTAATACCCTTTCTTCTGCTTGATCGAATTGGCTACTGAATCTTGTGCATGCGTCACTAGTTCTTGTGCCATGGTTTTCAGCTCCATGAGGTCATTTAAGGTCTTCTCTATGCTGTTTATTCTAGTTAGCCATTCATCTAATCTTTTTTCAAGGTTTTTAGCTTCTTTGCAATGGATTCGAACATCCCCCTTTAGCTCAGACAAATTTGTTATTACTGATCATCTGAAGTCTTCTTCTCTCAACTCGTCAAAGTCATTGTCCGCCCAGCTTTGTTCCGTTGCTGGCAAGGAACTGCATTCCTTCGGAGGAGAAGAGGCGCTCTGATTTTTAGAATTTTCAGCTTTTCTGCTCTGATTTCTCCCCATCTTTGTGGTTTTATCTACCTTTGGTCTTTGATGATGGTGATGTCCAGATGGGGTTTTGGTGTGGATGTCCTTTCTGTTTGTTGGTTTTTCTTCTAACAGTCAGGACCCTCAGCTTCAGGTCTGTTGGAGTTTGCTGGAGGTGCACTCCAGACCCTGTTTGCCTGGGTATCACCAGCAGAGGCTGCAGAACAGCAAATATTGCAGAATGGCAAATGTTGCTGCCTGATCCTTCCTCTGGAAGCTTCATCTCAGAAGGTTACCAGACTGTAAGAGGTGTCAGTCATTCCCTACTGGGAGGTGTCTCCCAGTTAGGCTACTCGGGGGTCAGGGACCCACTTGAGGCAGTCTGTCCGTTCTCAGATCTCCAACTCCATGCTGGGAAAACCACTACTCTCTTCAAAGCTGTCAGACAGGGACGTTTAAGTCTGCAGAAGTCTCTGCTACCTTTTGCTCAGCTATGCCCTACCCCAAGAGGTGGAGTCTACAGAGGCAGGCAGGCCTCCTTGAGCTGCGGTGGGCTCCATCCAGTTTGAGCTTCCTGGCCACTTTGTTTACCTACTCAAGCCTCAGCAATGGCAGACGCCCCTCCCCCAGCCTCCTGCCACCTTGCAGTTTGATCTCAGACTGCTGTGCTAGCAGTGAGCGAAGCTCCGTGGGTGTGGGACCCTCCGAGCCAGGCATGGGATATAATCTCCTAGTATGTTGTTTGCTAAGACCATTGGAAAAGTGCAGTATTAGGGTGGGAGTGTCCTGATTTTCCAGGTACTGTCTGTCAGGGCTTCCCTTGGCTAAGAAAGGGAATTCCCTGACCCTTTCTGCTTCCCAGGTGAGGCAACGACCCCACTCTGCTTCGGCTCACACTCTGTGGGCTGCACCCACTGTCCAACAAGCCCCAGTGAGATGAACCTGGTAACTCAGTTGGAAATACAGAAATCACCCATCTTCTACGTCACTCACAGTGGGAGCTGTAGACTGGAGTTGTTCCTGTTTGGTCATGTTGGAACCTCCCCTCATGTAAATTTCTTTTAAAGATAACTGTTTAAACAGAATGATAACAATGTGTTGTTACTGCAACATATGTATATACAAATAAAGTATATGACAACAAAGCATAAAGACTGAGAGGGGAAAAATGTCAGTATACTATTGAAAGGTTTGAATACTATATGTGAAATGGTATAATTCACTTGAAGGTAGATTGTGATAAGTTTAAGATATATACTATTACCCCACAGCAAACACAAAAGTAGCAAAATAAAGAATTATAATTTTAAGCGAAAAAATACCAGCGACAAGTGTCAATCAATTTAGAAGTTTATTTAGCCAAGGTTAAGGACGTGCCCGTGACACAGCCTTAGGAGGTCCTGAGAACATTTGCCCAAGGTGATCTGGCTACAGCTTGAATTTACATGTTTTAGGGCAATATAAGACATGAATCAATACATGTAAGACATACACTGGTTAGGGCTGGAAAGGTGAGGTGTATTATCTAGGGTTCTCTAGAGGGACAGGATTAATAGGATAGATGTATATATGAAAGGGAGTTTATTAAGGAGTATTGACTTACACTGTAACAAGGTGAAGTCCCACAATAGGTGGTCTGCAACATAACAGCAATGTCCATAACAGCAATTGCTCCAGGAACAATGCACTTATAAACTGAGGAGCAAGGAAGCCAGTCTGAGTCCCCAAACCTTGAAAGTAGGGAAGCCGACAGTGCAGCCTTCAGTCTGTGGCTGAAGACCCATGAGCCCCTGGTAAACCACTGGTGTAAGTCCAAAAGTCCAAAAGCTGGAGAACTTGGAATCCAATGTTCAAGGCCAGGAAGCATACAGCATGGGAGAAAGATGAAGGCCAGAAGACTCAGCCAGTCTAGTCCTTCCACATTCTCCTGACTGCTTTATTTTAGCCACCCTGGCAGCTGATTAGATGGTGCCCACCCAGAAGAAGGGTGGATCTGCCTCATCCCGTCCACTGACTCAAATGTCAGTCTTCTTTGGCAACATCTTCACAGATACACCCAGGAACAATACTTTGCACCCTTCAATCCAATCAAGTTGACACTCAATATTAACCATCACATGGAGCAATGTGAAAGGGGAGGAAGGGGTAGTGGGGGGCTTGTGGCCTCCAAGTCATACACGGATTAAAAGATTTCTTGATGGGCAATTGGTTGAAAGATTTTATCTAAAGACCTGGAATTAATAGAAGGGTTAAAATAAGGGGTTGTGGAGACCAAGGTTTTTTATTATGCAGATAAAGCCTCCAGGTAGCAGGCTTCAGAAAGAATAGATTGTAAATGTTTCTTATCAGACTTAAAAAGGTACCAGACTCAGTTAATTCTCTCCTGGATCAGGAAGAAGACTTGGAAATAAAGGAGATTTTCAATGGAAGGTAGATTTTCCCATAAGAGAGAGCTTTGCAGGGCCATTTCAAAATACGTTTGGGAAATATAGCCAGGCACGCTGGCTCATGCCCATAATCCTAGCACTTTGGGAGGCTGATGCAGG
>NW_012120599.1:11307-16008 GCF_000951035.1 Colobus angolensis palliatus | reverse complement strand
CATGGCACAAGTATACATATGTAACAAACCTGCACGTTATGCACATGTACCCTAGAACTTAAAGTATAATAAAAAAAAAAGAAAATACAGAGATTATAAATAATTATATAAATGATGTATGAAATAATCTAAAGCTTTATTAATGAGATTTTAAAAATTCATAATAAACCCTTAGATTTAGTGAGAAAAAAAAAAAAGGAAATGGTGTCCTTAACAATAATATACAACAAAATTCTAAGCAATAATACCCTAAGCAACAATATACTTAGCGATAATACCCTCAGTGACAATACTCTTAGCAACACGAGATTTAGGATCAGTGCTGGTAGAAACAGCATCATTAGAAACACTAGCAATAGCAATAATGCCTTTAACCACAATGACCTTCAACAGTTCTCCTACAGACATCACCCATAACAACAATGGCTCCAGGAACAATGCACTTATAAATAACTTCCTTAGCAACAGTGACCTTACTATCAACGCCAGTGGACACATCACCCTTAGGCACGTGTTCCATGGCAGCAACATCATTAGTAACCACAGCCTTTGTAACAGTGACTTTTAGCAAAAACATTAGCATAGTGCCCTTAACAAAGGCCCTTAGAAACAATGCAACTACAGGCCGGGCATGGTGGCTCACGCCTGTAATCCCAGCACATTGGGAGGCTGAGGTGGGCAGATCACTTGAGGTCAGGAGTTTGAGACCAGCCTGGCCAACATGATGAAACCCCATCTCTACTAAAAATATAAGCGTTATCTGGGCATATTGGTGCACGCCTGTAATCCCAGCTACTCGGGAGGCTGAGGCAGGAGAATTGCTTGAACCCGGGAGGTGAAGGTTGCAGTAAGCTGAGATTGTGCCACCACACTCCAGCCTGGGCAACAGAGGGAGAATCCATCTAAAAAAAGAAAAAAGAAACAATGCAATTATCATCAATTCCCTTAGCAACAGATCCTTTAGAAAATAATACTCTTAACAACAGCACTCTTAGCAACAACATCCTTGACAACAGTGTACTTAGGAACAATGCCTTTAGCTAAAATGGCCTTTCGTATGCCCCTTATAACAATGTCCTTAGCCAGAATCCCTTTACGAACAATGCTTTTACCAAAATGTATTTACAACAATGTCCTTAGCAAGAGCCCTTCACTATCAATACTCTTAGAAACAATGCTCTTACTAACATTCCCTTAGGAACAGCACTATCACTGACATTAATGCTTTTAGCAACAATGACCCTTAAAATAATGCCCTTAAACCAATGTCCTTGGAAACAGTTATATTTAGACTTGATGACCTTTCATAACAAATGCCCTTAATAACAACCCCTTCAGCAACAGTGTCCTTAGCCTCAGTTCCTTAAGTAACAGTACTCTTAGCAGTAACACCCTTAGGTAAGATGCCTTTACCACAGTGCTTTCAGTAATATTGTATTTAACTTCAACACCCTTAGAAACAATGTTCTTAGCAAAAATGGCCCTTAGCAACAAAGCTCTTATGGATTCACTAAGAAATAGTCCCCTTAGAAACAATGCCTTTAGCAATAATCACTTTAGCAACAAGACACTTTACAAAACTGCCTTGCAATAATGTACCGAACATCAACATTCTTAGCAATAATGAGTTTTGGTAAAAATTATCTAAAAGTGTTTTTAGCATCAGGGCCCTTAACATCAAAACCCTTAGATTTAACGACTGTAACAATAATATCTTTAACACAGTTCCATAGCAACAGCCCCTAACAACAATAGTCTTAGGAACAATGCCTTTACTATAATGCATTTAAGCTCAATGGCCTTAGCAACACTGTCCTTGGCAATACTAGATCTTAGTGACAATGCTCTCAGCAGCAGTGGTACTCAGCAATGATTTCTCTTACAACACCCTTAACAACAATATCCACAACAGCAGCACACTTTAAAAAACAGGCTTAGCAACAATGTCCTTAACATCAATGCCTTTTGGAACATCAACCTTAGCAACAGCGGCTCTTAGTAAGAGTGCCTTTAGCATCAGTTCCCGTAGCAACACCACCATTCAAACCAATACCCCTTAGCAACAATGATTCTAATGATGGCACACCTTTTTTTTTTTAGACAGAGTTTCGCTCTTGTTGCCCAGGTTGGAGTGCAATGGCACGATCTCAGCTCACTGTAACCTCCGTCTCCTGGGTTCAAGCCATTCTCCTGCCTCAGCCTCCCAAGTAGCTGGGATTACAGGCATGTACCACCACGCCCAGCTAATTTTGTATTTTTAGTAGAGATGGGGTTTCACCATGTTCAGGCTGGTCTCAAACTCCTGACCTCAAGTGATCCACTGACCTCAGCCTTCCAAAGTGCTGGGAGTACAGGCGTGAGCCAGCATGCCCGGCCAACAGCACACTTTCAAACATTACCTTAACATCAACATCCTTAACTCTCTGCAACAATACCCTTAGCAATAAGTCCCTGAGCAATAGAGTCATTAACAGCAGTGTATTTAGTAGCAATGCTTCTTTGCTATAATACACTTAAAAATAATGAACATAGTAACAATGCCCTTAGCCATAGAGGACTTTACAACAACCTTAGCAATGACACTCACAGTGACAGCGTCCTTCAAATGAGTTTCTTAGTAACAGTGGTCTTAGGACCAACATTTTAGCATGAATGCTTTTTGCAACAATTATTCTAGGAAAAGTGCTTCTAGCAACTAGCCCTTTAGCAACAACACACCAAACAAGAATGCTATAGCAAAAATGTACTTAACAACAACATGCTTAGCAAAAATACCCTTAGCAACAATGAGTCTTAGTAACAGAGCCTTAATGTCAATGTCCTCAGCTAAACGCCCCTAATATCATTGTCATAGTGACAATATCCTTAGCAACAATAGGCCACATCAACAACACACCTAGCAGCAATGTCCTCAGTGACAATGTGCTTAATATAAATCTCCTTACTCACAATGTCCTTTAGCAGCTCTTATAGGCAATGGCCTTAACAATAATATTCATAATAATATTTTCCTTATAACAATACTTAACAATCTTTGCCTTAGCTCAGCATCCTTGGAAAAAAGCCAATTTAGCAAAACCTTCCTTGGCTACCAACCATAGCAACAATGCCCTAAGCAACAACACCTTTAGTATCAATTCCCATAGAAACAGTGGCTGGCCATCAGCAACAGCATGCTTAGCAAAAATATCTTCAGAAGCAATACTCTTGGCATCAACACCTTAAAAACAACCTCATTATTATAACTGCCTTTAACAAAAATGCCGTGAACAACCAGGCCCTTAGCATTGGTGCAGTATCAGCACTGTCCTTAGAACTACAGCACTATTAGCAACAACTCTGTGAGCAGCACTTTTCACAGCAATGTCCTTATTAACAATGTAATTAGCAAGAGTACCCTTAGCAATTGGCTCTTAGCAACAACACACTTAGAAACATCACTCATAGCAAAATCTTTTCTATTTTCAACACTCTTACTATCAAGACCTTTAAGAACAGTGACCCTAAGAAAATAGCCCATATCAACAATTTCCTTAAATTCAACACTCTTTCCTCAGGAATAACCCCTTTAGCATCAATGATCTTGGCAACGGTAGCCCCTACAGTGGTGGCCACGACCACAATGTTCTTAGTAACAGCACCTTTAGCAAAAAAAAAGACATGATGTTAATGTCCAACAACAACATTAACATCAATGCCTTTGGCTGGGTGCAGTGGCTCATGCCTATAATTCCAGCACTTTGAGAGTGGGAGCGGGAGGATTGCTTTAGACCAGGGGTTCAAGACCAGGTTGGGCAATGTAGTGAGATCTCATCTCTACAAAAAAAAAAAACAAATTAAAAAGCTAGCTAGGTGATATGGTTTGGCGGTATCCCCACCCAAATCTCATCTTGAATTGTAGCTCCCATAATTCCCATGTGTTATTGGAGGGACCCAATGGGAGGTAATTGAATCCTGGGGGCAGGTCCTTCCCATGCTGTTCTCATGATAGTGAATAAGTCTCATGAAATCTGATGGTTTTATAAAGGGGAGTTCCCCTGCACAAGCTTTCTTGCCTGCCACCATGTAAGATGTGACTTTGCTCCTCTTTTGCCTTGTGCCACGACTGTGAGGCCTCTCCAGCCATGGGGTCTGTGAGTCAATTAAATGTCTTTCCTTTAAAAATTACCCAGTCTTAGGTATGTCTGTATTAGCAACGTGAGAACAGTCTATACACCAGGCATGGTGGTGTGTGTTTGTTGTCCCAGTTGCTTTGGAGACTGAGACAGGAGGATCACTTTGAGCAGGAGTTCAAGCCTGCAGTGAGCTGTGATCACGCAACTGTACTTCAGCTTGGGGGACAGAGTGAGACCCTCTCTCAAAAAAAAAAAAAAAAAAGAACAGGATCCTTAACAAAAGAACCTCATCAATGACTTCCTTAGCCACAGCAACCTTGGCAAAAATATTATTACTAACCATTCTCTTAGCAATTAAGTCCTTAGGAATAATGCTCTGAGAAAAAAAATGCTTTTAGTTTCCTTCGAAACACTGGTCATAGCATTAACACCCTTAGCAAAACTTTCTTTGTACAATAACTTCAAGGCCTTAAAGAACAATGCCCTTACAAAACTTGGCCGGGCGCGGTGGCTCAAGCCTGTAATCCCAGCACTTTGGGAGGCCGAGACGGGCGGATCATGAGGTCAGGTGATCGAGACCATCCTG
>NW_012120599.1:1921-3522 GCF_000951035.1 Colobus angolensis palliatus | reverse complement strand
CTTGAGAGGCCAAACTGTGCCACATCCTGAGTCTGTCTCCACCATGCTGGAGTAAGGACTTCCTCTTATTGCCTGGTGCTAAGGTGTCAAAAAAGTTGCTACGATTGTATTTTAAAGTAAAAAAATTCTATACAGCAGGGAACTCTCACTCCTGGTACTCTGAGCAGAGTGAATGGGTAGATTAGCACTTTCTTTTTCAGTTCAGAGATACATGTGTAGGTTTTGAAACGGGAGACGTTCCCTTGTCCCCCTTGCAGGGCATGTGATGGGGGCGTGGTTACCTTCAGTGCCCTGCTGCTCAGACCTCTAGGGGAGCATCCACACAGGCCATGGGGAAACCTCTAGGGGAGCATACAGATAGGCTGCCGGGCTTCCCCGGGCTTCAACCCCATGGCAGTCTCTAGGGTTGAATGTTTACAGCTGAGGCCCCAGGGGCATGTGTTACAGGGTGCTCTTTTAGTTGGCCATCTATAGGTGGCCTGTGTTACTCAGCTCAATTAGAGCCCTTTCCTTATCACAAGGACACAGCTATTTCTGCATCTGGGGGCTTCTTGCCTTGGTGTACCAGAAAAATCAAATCACATGTGGGCTTGGAGAATGAGTGCGAGCTTTTACTGAGTAAAAGTAGCTCTCAGCAGATAGGGGAGTCAGAAGGGAGATGGTTTTCCCCTGGAGTCGGGCTGCTCAGGGGCGGGACCCTTCTCCAACAGCTCCGGCCCAACTCTGCTGTTGTTCCTCTGGTATGGCCTGATGGCCTTCTGTGGTGTCTGTTGGCCTGCTCTTCTGCCAGTGTACTTTTGATGACCAGCCGCTTGTGTCTGCCGATGCGTTCCTCATGATGTCCAGCTGCTTGTGTCCCTGCCTTGCTGAGGTCTCTGGTTTTTATAGGCCCATGATGGGGACGTGGCAGGCCAGGATGGTCTTGGAAAATGCTGCACTTGGGCGTGAAAGCAGAAGTGCCTGTCCTCACCTAGGTCCGTGGGGGTGGAGCCCTAGCCAGGGACCACGCCCTACTCTAGGCAGGAGTTCCCTTCTTCCCTTCCCTATCATTTAAAGGGACCACCCTCTTCCCTTCCCAGTGATAGGTGACAGAGTGCTAGCAGCCCTCACTCTCAGCGCGTCCTGGGCCTCAGCGTCCACTGTGGCGGCGCTTGAGGGGCCCTTCAGCCTGCCGCGGCACCGTGGGAGTCCCTCTCTGGGCTGGCTGAGGCCGGAGCCCCCACCCTCTGCTTGCGGAGGTGTGGAGGGAGAGGTGTGGAGGGAGAGGCGCAGGCGGGAACCGGGGCTGCCCGCTGCGCTCCCGGGCCGGTGTGAGTTTTTCACACGGAGCGGCCGGCCGGCACTGCCGGCCCAGGGCAGTGAGGGGCTTGGCACCCATGCCAACAGCTGCGGAGGTTGTGCCAGGTCCCCCAACAGTGCCGACCCGCCGGGGCCACACTCAAAGTCTGGCGGGGCCCTAGCTGCCTCCCTGCGGGGCAGGGCTTGGGACCTGCAGCCCGCCATGTCTGAGCTCCTCCGGCTGCGGTGGGCTCCCGCACGGCCTGAGCCTCCCCGACAGGCGCCACCCCCTGCTCTGTGGCGCCCGGTCCCAAGGGCTGAAG
>NW_012120599.1:0-1776 GCF_000951035.1 Colobus angolensis palliatus | reverse complement strand
CACCAATCAGCACTCTGTGTCTAGCTCAAGGTTTGTAAATACACCAATCAGTACTCTGTGTCTAGCTCAAGGTTTGTAAATACACCAATTGGTACTCTGTATCTGGCTAACTCTGTATCTAGCTAACTAGCACTCTGTGACTGTGTCTAGCTCAAGGATTGTAAGCCGACCTGTCAGCACTCACTCGAAACAGACCAATCAGCTCTCTGTAAAGTGGACCAATCAACTTTCTGTAAAATGGACCAATCAGCAGGATGTGGGTGGGGCCAGATTAGGGAATAAAAGCAGGCTGCCTGAGCCAGCCTGCGGCCATCTGGTCGGTGCCTTTTCACGTTGTGGAAGCTTTGTTCTTTCACTCTGCAATGAATGTTGCTGCTGCTCAGTCTTTGGGTCCACACGGCTGTTAGGAGCTGTAACATTCACCGGGAAGGTCTGCAGCTTCACTCCTGAAGCCAGCGAGACCAGGAACCCACCAGAAGGAAAAAGCTCCAGACACGTCTGAACGTCTGAAGGAACAAACTCCGGATATGCCATCTGTAAGAACTGTAACACCTCACCGCAAGGGTCTGTGGCTTCATTCTTGAAATTGGTAAGACCAAGAACCCACCAATTCTGGACACACCAGCACTTCATATCAGTTTGGTACACATGTAATCTTGTGTCATGGGGGTTTGTTGTACAGATTATTTCATCACCCACGTATGAAGCCTGATGCCCGTTAGTTATTTTTCCGATCTTCTCTCTCCTTCTATCCTCCACCCTAATATTGCCCTCCGTGTGTCCACATGCTCTCTTCATTCAGCTCCCACTATAAAGGAGAACATGCTGTATTTGGTTTTCTGTTCCTGTATTAGTTTGCTAAGGATAATGGCTTCCAGCTCCATTCATATTTGCGTAAAGGACACCATCTCTTTCTTTTTTATAGCTGCATAGTATCCCATGGTGTATATCTACCACATTTTCTTTATCCAGTCTCCCATTGTTGGGCATTTAGGTTGATTCCATGTCCTTGCTGTTACGAGTAGTGCTCCAGTGAACATACGTGTGTATGTGCCTTTATGATAGACTGCTATATATTCTTTTGGGTATATGCCTAGTAATGGGATTGCTGGGCTGAAAGACATTTATGTCTTTAGGTCTTTGAGGAATCACCACACTGTCTTCCACAATGGTTGAACTAATTTACACTCCCACCAACAATGTATAATTGTTCCTTTCCACAACTTCACCAGCATCTGGTTTTTAGCTTTTTAATAGCCATCCTGATGAGAAGACATGGACACATAGAGGGTAACAACACACACTGGTATCTCGAAGGGTGGAGGGTGGGAGGTGGGAGAAGATCAGGAAAGATAACTAGTGAGTACTAGGCTTAATACCTGGGTGATGAAATGATCTGTACAATAACCCCCCGTGACAAAGGTCTACCTGTGTAACAAACCTTCACATGTACCCCTGAACTTAAAAGTCAAAAAAAGATTATCAATTAAAAGAAGAAATTTCAGGTTTTTTAAAAAGAAATTGTAACAATTCTGCTGAACAATGTTTGAGGATGTCATTTTCTTTTAGAAAAATGTGTATTCTGCTGTTGTTGAGTGGAGTGTTCTATAAATGTTAGGTATAGTTTATAATGTTTTATTATTTTTAAAAATCGCCATTCTGACTGGTGTAAGATGGTATCTCACTGTGATTTTGATTTGCATTTCTCTAATAATCACTGATGTTGAGCTGTTTTTCATATGATTTTTGGCCGCATGTATGTCTTCTTTTGCAAAG
>NW_012120598.1:13733603-13750039 GCF_000951035.1 Colobus angolensis palliatus | reverse complement strand
AGTCGGGGTCCCAGGACCAACTTAGAGCTTGGGACCCTAGCGCGCTAGTAATAAATAACTCTCTGCTGTGAACCTCGTGTCGGTGATCCTTCGCGACGACCCCTGCCCAGGAGGGAATCGAGAGTTCGGTTCCAACAAAATCCTCATTGAAATGACAAATAATTTTATTTCGAATCCCTTATAAAGGTTCACAATGTTTTAACAATGTAGTTCTGACTAAATGGAAGTAGTCAAAACCTGTGAGCTTGGAAATAGTGTTTATAAAACATAAACAACTCGTAGTAGGGTCCCACATTGCCAAAAATAATAATAATGATGATTTCAAACAATCCTGATTTTCTGACTTGCAAGATTGGTAAATTCTTTCTAGGAAGAAATTGCTTAACTCAGAAACTCCCATGGTTGCTTTTCTATTCTAAATCTTCTGAGATGTAGAGATGTCAAGATTGCAAAAGAGTTTAAATCACTTTTTTCTCCCACTTATGCCATACCTCTTAATTTTTCTCTCTCCTTCAGGTCTTCTCTGTGCTATGCAGATTGTTCCTTACCTCTCTCCCTTCATCCTTTCTTTTTCCTTCTCATCTTACCAATCTACCAATTGTTTCCCTTTTGAAAATCCTTGAAGATTGCTCCAGGTCTCTCTCAGAGAGTCAGCAGCAGAACCAAGGGAAACAGATCTGGCTGAATAACCCTGAGGCAGGATGCTGTCTGCACGCCCTTGTAACTCAGAGCTTGGCTGGTGCATGAGTAACAACCCGAATTACCAAAACACTGCTTAAAAGATTTATAATTTCAGTTTGGAGTTTTGTTTTAGAAGAGTTTTCAGCTCTTTGCCACTTTTTCTTACTGTCATTTTATCTTCTTCTCCTTTTAGGTTTAGTTATTGTTTTTACATATTTGATACCAAATGATTTAAATTAAACTTAATTTGTGGTAACTGAGAGAATTTTCAATTTTAGAAAATGAAAGGCCGCTGGGTAAATGCCACCTCCCTTCCCTCCCCACAGCCACCCACACAAACCTATTTATCCAGCACAAAGCCCCATTAATACATTCTGATAACAGCTACAAAGAAGTAAGAAATTTTTCCAAATAAAACTCCCCTTTGTTCTTTTAGGCCTCTCTAAATAGTCAAAATATGTGTCATTAAGTTCATCTTTAAAGTGCCTCTTTAAATGACTAACAATTCTCATTTCAACTGTTATAGGATAAAATGTAAATTTAATTATATACAAAGAAATAGTCTTCTTCCTTTGTACCTGATAATGATAAAGTCATAAGCTGCCTTAAATTTATCTCTCTGCTTAGCCATTTCCAACATAGTTTATTGTAGGTATTAAGTGCTATTTAATGAAATTACATATAAAATTAAATAAGTATGCAGTCCTCCAGAGGTGAAATGGTAGCAATTCAGACCTTAACTCAAAAACCTCTTGAAAACATTATGGTTTCAACTTAGTTCTGGTAATGTGAATCAATTGTGTAGCTATCTGAATACTTCACCCCTGCCCATCACTCTCCACATTCCTGCATCATAAAAGCAGAGACTATAGGCACAACACTGACTTTCTGAGAGTAAAAATGTCTCAAATATG
Source organism: Colobus angolensis palliatus (assembly GCF_000951035.1). Taxonomy (NCBI): domain Eukaryota; kingdom Metazoa; phylum Chordata; class Mammalia; order Primates; family Cercopithecidae; genus Colobus; species Colobus angolensis. The sequence continues at coordinate 13,748,444 of NW_012120598.1, read as the reverse complement.
AGAACTAGATACTTTTTTATTTAGTTTATTCACATATTCTTTCCCTGATGTAATACATGGATCCTGTTTATGTTTTGCTTAATTTAGGAAGAAAAAGGTCACTAAGAAATAGGTTGCCATAATTGAGTCAGCCAGGGCTGAAGAACAGTAATCACTTTAATGACTAATTAAAGTTCAACTCCTGAAACATACCAAATAATTTAAGAGGAAAAGTGAGAAGGAATCTAATGGCTTGAAAATTAGAATTTGCTAATTTTGAAAGTTTTTTTTTTTTTCTGGAATTGGCAATTGATAGCATCAGGAGGCAGACAAAGTTCTAGGCAAACAGGGGCAGGTCCCTGGTGAAAGCAGATCTTCAAACCAAAGACAGATTAAAGCCTGAAAACTGAGCTGCCAGAGTCCACAGCTGGAGTGAGAACTTCCTCAATGCCATTTAGCCAATTGAATGGTGCTTTTTCCAGCCCATGGACCAATTAACACACACTTCCCCCTTCTGAGCCCATGAAAACCCCAGACTCAGTGACACCCTGAGACTACCCACCTTTGGGTAGGGGCTATGCACTTTAGGTCCCATCTTGTATTGAGAGCTGGCCTGTTGCTCAAGGAAACCCTCCTCTGCCTTGCTCACTCTCTGGTTGTCCACATAGCCTCATTCTCCTTGGACATGAGACAAAAATCCAGGACCCACCGAACAGTGGGTGCCAAAGGTGCTGTAACACTGTAGTTCTCCTGCCCTCTGCTGGTACTGGGTGGCTGCGCCACATATATGACAGGAAGCAGTGGTGGGGTGGGCCAGTCCAGGAGCCATGGGCTGTAGCTGGGTTGCACTGAAGGAGCTGTAACACAAATGAACTGAAACATGTACCTCCTGCTCATGGCACTGTGGGCGGTAGGAAAGAGAGACAGTGGTAATGATCCTTTTGGGCTCAGACCTCAGGACTCCCCAGGCAAGAGCCATAATACCCCTTGGGGTTCTGCAGTTGCTGGCATCTCCTAGTTTGGGGGCTCTGCTGCATCCTCCTCATCCAGACACCAGCATCCAAGGTGGAAGATGGTTACAGCATGCCCGGGCCAGCCACAGGCTGAGCACAGAACCATGGCAGGTGCAGAATCCAGGCCAGTAGCACAAGCTGAGTGCAGCCAGCCAGGCCGAGTGGGTGGAGCAAGCCCAGCAGCCAGGCAGGAGCCAAGCAAGGCCCAGGCAGGGGCACCACTGGCTGCGAAGATTTCTGGCTGGCAAAGAGGTACCAAAAGAATCCTGTGTCAAAATGACTTTAGATGTCATCTATAACAGATTCTTCACTTTGTAATGACTGAAATGCAGAGAGGCAGAGACATGCTTGCAGTCCCAAGCTGTTCATTGCCAAATCCAGACTTGAATGAGGTCGTTTTCCTACTGACACTGAGAGTAGCCCCCAGTGTCTATTGTTACCTCTTTATGCCCACGAGTACTCAGCGTTTATCTCCTATTTATAAGGGAGACTTCCCACTGAAGCTTGAGGCCTCTGACATAATATCTAAGCATTTTTCGGTAGCTACTATTTGGACTAGATAATACATTCAGGGTGATTTTTAAAGTTGGCCATTTTCCTTCATAGGTGAGAAATTAAACAGTATGGAAACAATAATTACCTTTCACATAGTTCTTGAGAATGTATATAATAATATTAATGTGAATAAAAATCCAAATCTTGTTTCCAAGAGTGTGTGTGGCAAGTATTCAAAACTAGTAAGAATGCTCAAATTAATGTTCATGGCTCTGTCTGTTGGCTTATGACTTGCCAAATGTGAATTCTCTCCTCAAATACACACGTGAATTGGCTGCTGATGATTATTTGACAGGACACATTTTACCTGCAGCAATATTCAACATTTTACTACCCGCGGCATTATTTGAAAGATAATCAATACTTTTTGCTAAAGCTCCAGGCACTAGACGCTAATCATATGCAACACTGCTAGACAGAAAACATAAAGTCAGATTTACATGTTTCTGCCACTCTTTAAAATGATAGTAGGGTTGTGATTATCAGGTAAGATTTGCTATTGAACCATGAGGTTTTGGATTAGCTGTTAGGACATGGGAGTTTCAGCAAACATTGATTGTGCTTCTGATATTTTCACACTTAATGAGATGGTCGATGTCAGGTTAAGTAAAAGAATGACTGAGAACTCCATTTGGCTCAGAAAGGCAGAAAAAGATAAAAGAAAGAGAACCTAATAGTAGAAACCATCTAAGGGGCTCCTTGCGTTTGGCTCAGTCTAATAGATGAGAACTTGAACAGGAAACTCGTATCAATCCAAAGACTCAAACTTATCCTGATATAAGGAGACTTTTAGACCAAGAGAAGAAAGCTTATCTGTGATTAAATTGAAATTTGCTTGGGATAATTATTCATCATCAGTCACACAATTTAGACCTAAAATTCACAGATGCAGGAAACAAGGATTACATTATCTTGTCCAAATTACAGTATCTTTTCAGTTACTTATTTAGTTACTGAAATATTATAGAATAGTTGATTGTAAATGCTTCTGAGAACTTAAAAATTACATCCTTTCTCTTGATTATGTGTTTTTAAACTTGACTCTTGGGATTAGTCAAGCTATTATGATCACATTTCACAGAGATAACAAAGACAGGAAGCTAATATGCTAACATGAAAGATTAACTTCAATTATGTTCTTCTATGGCTTGTGTATTGTTTAAATGTAGACATTCATGTTGTATCTGTCTACATTTATGTTGCATCTATCATATGTCATCCAGGCTCAATGAACATTCACTTCTTTAAACTATTCACAATAAACTGAAGCATTTGATAGCATGCTGGTTGATTTACATTTGAAACCTAATTCTCCATCCAACACTTTAATGTAAAACTGAGCACTGGAATAAACAGCATTAGTTTTTCCTTGCTAAAATAATAAGTTTGCCTTTAAAATAGTTTACTGTTATAACCTATGAATTAATGTGCCTTATAAATATGCCTTGTTAACTGATTAATGAAATGTTTATAATTGTAAATTGTAAATTAGATTGAGGCAGATGGATAGATAAATGCATCTATTTGAAATGTGCTTCCTATTGCATTCACCTAGGCCTTATGTGGAGCTCGGTTAATAATAAATTTTCAGGCAATTCAAGGTGATTTTCTGCCCTGTGCACAGATCACACTCACTGCCAGCTTTAGTGACTGAAATGAGCATTGTTCTCCACCTCTACCTTCACCACATTAACTCAAAATTGATGTTTTTGCTCATTTTTCCAGAATGGTGTAATCAGCAGGTGATCACCTCAGGAAGAAAACCAATGTCTTTATTCTAATTGTTTTTATTTTTCCCAGACTCCTAACAACGATGGCTTGTGGAAACATATGGCCTACAAACTCACTATGAATGTTAGTTGAATTTCACGAATATTCCTCCCTTTTGCGCCTATTTTCTTAATAATCCCTTTGAGACTTCAGCCCTCATTTGTTTACTTAGCATACATGCAATAAGGGCTGGCTAAACACAGCCATGACAGGATGTTCTGCAGGAAAGCCTGTTCTACACAAGAGACAGATAAACATGACATTTCATTAAATGCAATAGAAAGAGTACTGACCTGGTGGTTGAAACAAAAGAAGTAATGATTACTCGAGTAGAAGGAGGAGAGGTCATTTGAAATGGTTTTAAAGATTAAGTGGAATTTTCTCAAACACTTCAGATTGACATAGCATTTTAGGCAAAAGGGAAAATTTGAGGAAATAACATGGACATTAATTTCCCTTTCTTAAAATTTAACATGTCAAACTACATCATGACACCTACTCAGAAAATTGAGTAAATTAGAAACCACTCCCAATGAAGATACTGAAAAAAATTTTTAATTGGTATCAGAAAAATAAAAGGTAAATAATACAGATGGAAAAGATCCTCTTGGGAGAAATCAAGTAGATAAAACAAAAATATCTTGGTATGGAACACTTCGAATTAATTTTAAATTTCTTTTTTTAACTTTTGTTTGTTTGTTTGTTTGTTTGTTTAGATTCAGTGGGTACACATGCAGGTGTGCCACATGGGTATATGGCATAATGCTGAGGTTTCAGGTATGAATGCAGTCCTGAGCAGAGTACCCAGTAGGTAGTTTTTCAATGCTTGCCCCTTCCTCCTCTGCCCCTTCTAGTAGTCCCCACTGTCTGTTGTTACCTCTTTATGTCCACGAGTACTCAGCATTTATCTCCTACTTATAAGGGAGAACATCAGTTATTTCTGCTCCTGTGTTAATTTGCTTAGAATAATAGCCCCAATTGAATCCATGTTTCTGAATTTGATGTTTTTTATGGCTAAGTAGCATTCCATGGTGTCTAGGTCCACATTTTCTTTATCCAATCCACCCTTGATGGGCATCTACATTATGTCTTTTCTATTGTGAATAGTGTTGCAATGAACATATAAGGGCATGGGTCTGTTTGATAAAATGGTTTAGTTTCCTTTAAGTATATACCCAGTAATGGGATTGTTGGGTCAAATGGTAGTTTTGTTTTAAATTCTTTGAGAAATCTCCAAACAGCATTCCAAAGTGGCTGAAATAATTTACAGTCCCACCAACAGTGAGAAAAGGGAAAAGCATTCCCTTTTCTCCACTGCCTCACCATCATCTGCTATTTTTTTACTTTTTTTTTTTTTTTTTTTGAGACATAGTCTTCCTCTGTCACCCAGGCTGGAGTGCAGTGGCACCATCTTGCCTCACTGCAACCTCCGCCTCCCGGGTTCAAGTATTCTCCTGCCTCAGCCTCCCAAGTAGCTGGGATGACAGGCACATACCAACACACCTCACTAATATTTGTATTTTTAGTAGAGATGGGGTTTTGCCATGTTGACCAGGCTGGTCTCAAATTCCTGACCTCAAGTGATCCTCCTGCCTCAGCCTCCCAAAGTGCTGGGATTACATGTGTGAGTCACTGTGCCTGGCCATAGTTTTTTGCCTTTTTAATAATAGCCATTCTGACTAATGTGAAATAGTGTCTTATTGTGGTTTTTATTTGCATTTCTTTGATAATTAGTCATGAGCATTTTTTCATGTTTGTTGGCTGCTTATATGTCATCTTTTGAGATGCATCTGTTCATGTTTTTTGCCCATTTTTAATGAAGCTATTTGGTTTTTGCTTATTGAATTATGTTCCTTATGGATTCTGGATATTAGATTTTCTCAGAACCATAGCTTATGAGCATTTTTCCCATTTTATAGGCTGCTTACTGTATTGATAGTATCTTTTGCTGTACAGAAGTTCTTTACTTTAATTAGGTCCTTCTTGTCAATTTTTGTTTTGTTGCAATTGCTTTGGAAGACCTAGTCATAAGTTATTTCCCAGGGCTAATGTCCAGAATGGTGTTTCCTAGGTTTTTTTTCAGAATTCCTATAGTTTGAGGTCTTACATTTAAATCTTTAATCCATTCTATGTTAATTTTTGTATATGGTGAAAGGTAGGGGTCCAGTTTCATTCTTCTGCATGGCTAGCTCATTATCCCTGCACCATTTATTGAATAGGGAATCCTTTCTCTTGTTTTCATCAACTTTGTTGAAGATCAGATGACTGTGGGTGTGCAGCTTTATTTCTGCTTTTCCTGTTTTGTTCCATTGGTCTATGTGTCTGGTTTTTTATCAGTGCCATGTTGTTTTAGTTACTGTGGCCTCATAAAAATAGTGTGAAATCAGATAATGTGATGCTTCCAGCTTTGTTCTTTTTGCTTCAGATTGCTTTATCTATTTGGGCTCTTCTTTGGTTTCATATAAAATTGAAAATAGTTTTTTTTAATTCTGTAAAATATGACATTGGAATTTTTATAGGAATAGTGTTGAATCTGTAGTTTGCTTTGGGCCATATGGCCATTTTAATGATACTGACTTTTCCAATTCATGAGCATAGAATATTTTTCCATTTGTTTGTGTACACTATGATGTCTTTCAACAGTGTTTTGTATAATATTCTTCTTACAGACATCTTTCACCTCCTTAGTTAGATGTATTCCTAGGTAACTTAGTTTTTTGTGGCCATTGTAAATAGGATTGCAGTTTTGATTTGACTCTTAGCTTGAACACCACTGGTGTATAGAAATGCTCCTGATTTTTGTGCTTTGCTTTTGTATCCCGAAACTTTTTTCTCATTTGTCTGAATCACCTAGGGTTTGTTTTAGCAGTGTCTTGTAGTTCCCCTTGTAGAGATCCTTCACCTCCTGGGTAAGATGTATTCCTGGATATTTTACTTATGTTGTTGGTAGCTATTGTAAATGAGGGTGTGTTCTTGATTTGGCTCTCATCTTGAACATTATTAATGTATAGAAATGCTACTGATTTTTGTTCATTGATTTTTGTGTCCTGAAACTTTACTGCAATCGGATCCAGCAGCCTTTTGGTGGAGTCTTTATGATTTTCTAGGTATAGAATTATATGTCAGCAAAGACAGTTTGGTTTCTTCTTTTCTTATTTGGATGCCTTTTATTTCTTTCTCCTTCCTGAGTGCTCTAGCTAGGACTTCTAGTACTATGTTGAATAGGAGTAGTGAGAGTGGGCATCCTTGTCTCGTTTCAGTTCTTCAGGGGAATGCTTCCAGCTTTTCCCATTTGGTATGATGTTGATTTTGGGTTTTTCATAGATGGGTCTTATTATTTTGAAGTATGTTCCTTTGATGATTGGTTTGTTGAGGGTTTTGTTCATGAAGGGATGTTGGATTTTATCAAATTTCAAATATGTTCTAAGGCAAGAGATGGATACAGTTCAGGGTATGTAGCTATTTACTTTTGTGCCCATTATATCTTTGTGACACTCTGGAATTTTTCATAAACTTACCTTGCCATTCTTGAAATATGCCTACAAAGGACTATTAAAGAAAGTCATAAGATATTTGTGAAAAGAGTATAAAGTGGGCTGGGAAGGATGGGAGACAGTTGCACCTAATTGACAAAGGTTTTCTATGAAATAATTCAAAAACTAGTTACAAATGTTATGAATCTGCTTAAAGAAGACTTGAGTTTGAATCTGGGTGCTTTCTGTATCTTTGACTTTAGCCTTTGATTAAAGTACTAATACTATTTATTTAAAAGAGCAATAATAATCCCTGTCATACCCAATTTGCTCAGTCAGTTAAGTATTTATTATGCACTCTACTCATTTGTACATTCTAACTAAGCCTTATAACAGATAAGTGTGGTATGTGTATACACTCTAGATCAGAGACATCTAGTATCCCACAAATGAGTAACAACCTTCAAATATTCATCAACAGCTTGCCAGATAATCCAGTAGAACCTACCCTGCCATAATCTGTGTCTGTATTTTGCAACTCATGATCCCTTCATCTCAACTTTGTCTCTAACTCCCTTGCCTTCAAAGTCCAAATGGGCATGTTTCTTCATCTCTGTCCTTGCTTTCTATCTCACCCTCTTGCCATGCACCCAAGGCTGAGGAAAGAGATTCTCACTTCATCTCACTCCAAACCATCCTGGTTGGGGCAATAAGTGCAGAGCTGCTGTGGAGTGGTCAGAAAACTACAGAATGACAGGGGCTGCAGGTCCTAAAATGGTCACATCCCAGGAGCTCATTTTCTAATTGGTGACATATAAACAAATAATTATAATTTATGGATTTGACATGAGTGTTTCCAAGATATATATCTAAGGAGAATGTGGATGAAGTAATTATGAATGAAGAGCTCTGAGAGGGAGGAGAGGTGTCAGGATTCCAGGTCAAGGAAGGAAAAGTTCCAAAGCACCAGGACAAAGAACACTGTGTGTACAGGCAACTGCATACATTCTTCTGATAAGTACAAAACAGATAATTCCTACAATTAATTTCTCCAAGTAAGTATTTGAGGAAAAAATGGGTTGGGACGTTAGTTAGGAGACTCAAATTACTGTAAAGAATTATAGTAGCAGGTGAGACGAATAGATCATTGACAAGATAAAAGATTACCAAATGACTTTCTTTCAGAATGCAACTGAGATTAAAAATTTAAAGACTGTTCGTGGTTTTGTAATTTCTCCAGCATCACTTATAAATACAAGAATCAAAGATTAGGACAGAGGACAGGCAGGCACAAGTAGGTCAGAGGACAGATTTAATAGAGGATAATGAAAGAGATGAGTAAAAATATGGGAACTGGGGACAGGGAGAGGTTTCTTGTTTCAAATTATGTGAATATGGATGCATCTTATGGGCTCTAACACCTTGGGCCGACGGGAGGTATTGTTTTCATTATTAGTCCAATAATGTGTATATGTTTCCTTAAATCCCTTCGAAAACGGCTATAGGTAACAACCAGATAAGGAAAAAACATACACAGGACATGTGCTTGCATTCCAATTCAACAAAACCTTACAAAGTGTCTAGAACTAAGACCTAAAATTTATTCTAGAGAAGCTTATTATCTACTACAGGAGACAAACATAAGCAGAGAATTCCAAACTAATATGCCAGGAACTACATAAAAAGTGACGATATGCATTTAGTCCAATCTTCCTAGAGGAGATGATGCTGAGGACATTTTAAAATATAAGTAGGATTTAGTCAGAAAGCTAGAAGGACATTTCAGGCAGAGGGAACTGCATGAGAAAAGTCCAGGAGACTGGAAAGAGCATTTAGCTAAGTTACTGAATCCAAGAAAATACTTTGCACTACAATATTCATACTGTTTACAAGGTGGAGAAAAGCCTAGAAGAAGGAACATCATGAATATTGTTTGGGACATCTTCACTTCTCTGCTTCTTCCCGCTGTGAATATAGCATATTTCACTGTCCCACTGATTTTAGGATTAGCCATATGATTAACTGTGACTTACGGAATGTTAGCAGAAGGAGGGCGAAAACATGAATTGTCCTTGCCCAGTGGCTACTCGCTCTCTTTCTCCTCTGTCAGTGCACTAACATCATGCTCTGACTAGCCCACTGCCCCAAGGAGAATGGAAAACATGGGGAAGAGTCCATCCAACCCACAGACTTGAGGTCTGGAAGCAAACCCAGCTAAGTCTAGCCTAGATCTGCTTGCCCTAAGCTGGCTGGTAGACATGTGAGTGATTTAAATGATTCATCTCTCAAACCTCCCAATGTTAGAGCAGATATCATACAGCAATAGCTGCCTATACATTGCTGAACATAGCTGTCTGTTGAAGGAATACAAATGTTTTTGAATTTATTATTTTTTGCTTCACATCAGCAAATTTGTTGCTTACTTTTGTATTAAAGAGAATTCTACAAATAAATCATATATGTAAAATGTTATTTGTGAAGTGAGAATGTCTTTAAAATTATGTGTTATATTTCCTCTTAAACAATTGTCAGTCATTATCTTTGAATGAATTTTGTTGTGTATATTTAATGTATAAAACATGATATTATGAGATACATATAGAGAGTAAAATAGTTATTAGAGTGAAGCAAATTAACATTATCTCACATAAGTATTCATTTCCCCCACCCACCCACAGCAAGAACAACTATAATCTAATCACTTAGCAAAAATCCCAAATACAATATTCTATTATTAACTATAGTCCTCATTTGTACATTAGATCTTTAGGTTCATTAACTTTACCTTGACAGTTGTTTTACTGTCAAGTGACTGTACTGTCATTATCAATCGTCTTTGATGACCCACAGGTAGTGAACTAAAATCTTCTTTATTCCTAAGACTTCTTTTCAGTACATTATTTTGGTTACTGTCTCAGGAAAAGAGAAGGCCCAGGTAGGAAGCAGAAAAAACAAGTTTTAGGTACAGGGAGGTTTGATGTAATATACTTAGACAATTATATAAAAGTCTTTATTACCATGGCTGATGTATAGTAATAGATGATTAAGAAGTATTTAGTTCATTCTCACAGCCTCCCCTATTCCCGTTAGCCAGAATTGGAAAATCTCCCTTTAAGGTTTTCAAGTTCATGATCATTTGCATTTTGATGGTGGCCAAGGTAAATCGAGCTGTTTCTTTATTGGTGCAATTAAGAGAAAAAAAGTCAGAACAATCCTGGCTTTTTGGATTTTGATGAAATTTTCAGTCTGTTTTGACATTTGAGCTTCTGATTTTCTGTGATCTGTCATTTATGAGTGCTGCAATGAATAAGTGAGAGCCATTAAACAGCTGCACAATTTGGGGGACTTTTCACAGCCCAGTCATGGGACTCAGCAGGAGATCAGTAAGAATTAGACACAAAGAAATAGGCAATTTAATCTGAGTAATATTAACATTCACAAACTGTCATATTATGAAAATCACTGGGAGTGTGTGTGCTCTGCTATTGAAGCAAAGGCAGAAAAAAACAACAAGAGGAGCTTAGAATTTGCAGGATGTCCTCAACGGCTGGAAGATGATACACTCAGGTGAGCCTGAAAAGTGGCATTCAGGAGGAACAAATTTGGGACTGAAGGAGACACTTAGGGGAATCCTCTGAAAACTTCCAGGTTCTCCAAAGCACCTGGCAGACCTCTCTGTGAAGAGGCTGTCATAACCTGGTCCTGGGCAGTTAGCTAGCAACGTTTCTGTATTGACAAAAGGACATTATGGAGACACAAGGAAGTATAAGAAATCCATGACACAGTTCCTCACTTCAGGGATTCTTGAAACTGTTTATACACACAGGAATCTACACTGAAACAACAACTGAAGTACACATGAGGGAATACCATATAAGTGAACTTAATACAATCAGTGTAGCTTAATCTAGCTCAAATTTCATTTTAGAATTTTGTAGCAATAAAGTTATCAAAAACATCAAGTCAGGCTAATTATGAATAACCCCTTGTAAGAAATTAACTTTGAGATGAGTTTTGACAAAAACGAAGGATAAGGATTGGTGTCGAGGGTGGAAAATGTGTGAACAAGAAAATGATAATAATAACAGCATTTCTAAAAGTGCTAAGACAAAACCAGAGGGTGCAAAGAAGGAAAAAAAAAAAAAAAAACATGTAAATGCTACAAAATCAATCTTGTGCAACCTCACACATTGCTGATACAGGTTTAAGCTTTTGTGAGGGCCAAGTGACCACAAATCTGGTAACACCTCTGCTAAATCCGATCTCTTCACTCCCCTATAACTTCCGACATCAAAGACGCATGTGCAATTCCACAGAGGAGACACACTTAGAAGCAGAACTGAAGGTCGCCAGAGTAGATATGGTAGATATGAGGTATGGTAAGGGGTCAAAATGACAATAACTCTTCTTCTCTGACTAGTGAAGCACTAATTAACAACACTCATCTTTTATAGTTTGCTGATAAGATCATTGAGAAAGGAGAGCTCATGTCTACTGTTTTGTAGTATATATGAAGAGAGCACTGTAAATAACCTTCTCTTAATCTCACAAAAATTCCTCTCCTCCTCATACCACCATGAAAAATCAGCTTCATCCACATGCACAATAGCTAACAAAGTAAAACAAGCCTTTCTCGTTGATAACTAAAGAGAATATAAAGTTTCCTCCTGAACTTACCCAAAAGAAGTGCTGAAAAAATGTGAATATATAAAATTCTGATAAATCCTTTCTGCATTTCCAGTTTAATTTTATAAAGATATCAGTTCTTTTGTCTTTATTTCCTATTATTTTTTAATCACCCCTCAGCATTTTGGGCTTTAGGGTCTTTGTCTCTTAAGAGCCAGAAAATAATCGTTTGACACCTGATGCTTAAATAAACCTGAAGAGGAGTCCTTAAAGGAATCTCTCCAAAATGCTAAGACTCACTTATATATGGATCAAAGAGTGAGCTTCCTAAGAATTAAACACATCCTTCTTTGCTTTCTTTTATTTTATTATTACTTTCATCATTATGCTTGGGCTTCTCTGATATTGGTGCATACTTATTAAAGGCAGATGCTTATCTTCTTCAATATTCTTCAATCTAATGATACACGAAGCAGCAAAGTTATTAAGCATGTTCATGAAGGAGAAATACAAGCAGTGCCAAAACAGTCTTGGAAAATAGAATTGACCTTTCTAATTTTTGCAATCTATACATCTGACAAAGGTCTAATATCCAGAATCTACAAGGAGTTTAAACAAATTTTTTTAAAAAGTTAAAAACTTGGCAAAGGACATAAACAGACACTTCTCAAAAGAAGACATGACCTTTATGCAGCCAACAAAAATGGGAAAAAAAAGCTCAACATCACTGATCATTAGAGAAATGAAAATCAAAACCACAATGAGATACCATCTCACACCAATCAGAATGATGATTATTAAAAAGTGAAGAAACAACAGATGCTGGCAAGGTTGTGAAGAAATATGAATGCTTTTAAACTGTTGGCAGGAATGAATGCAAATTAGTTCAACCATTGTGGAAGACAGTGTGGTGATTCCTCAAAGGTCTAGAACCAGAAATACCATTTGACCCAGTAATCCCATTACTGGGTATATACCCAAAGGAATATAAATCATTCTATTGCAAAGATACATGCACATATCTGTTCACTGCAACACTATTCACAATAGCAAAGACGTGGAATCAACCCAAATGCCCATCAGTGATAGACTGGATAAAGAAAATGTGGTACATATACACCATGGAATACTATGCAGCCATAAAAAGGAATGAGATAATGTCCTTTGCAGGGACATGGATGGAGCATGAAGCCATTTTGCTCAGCAAAGTAACACAGGAAGAGAAAATCAAACACTACATATTCTCATGTATAAGTGGGAGCTGAACAATGAGAACACATGGACACAGGATGGAGAACACCACACGCTGGGGCCTGCCAGGAGATGGGATGCGGGGAGGGAGGGCATTAGGAAAAACAGCTAATGCATGCTTGGCTTAATACCTAAGTGATGGGTTGATAGGTGCAGCAAACCACCATGGCACATGTTTACCTATGTAACAAAGCTGCACATTCTGTACACGTACCCCAGAATTTGAAAATAAAAGTAAAATTTTTTTAAATAACATTTTTATAGTTTAATGGTTTCTGAAAATTAATAAAGCTTCTCTGTCCTGGAAAAGGTACCACCTCCCACACTTCAGAGTGAAATACATGCTTAGCCAATAGCAAAATGTACAGTGAGATAGGAGATGGGGAACATGGCAGAGTAGAATAAAGTCAAGAAGATGAATAAAAAAATGAAATGACATAGTAAGATGGTAACAATGACAGTATTAAATTATGATTCTGTTTTACTGGGTGAGTTTCCCCTGCCCTTCCCCTAGGAACTTCCCCTGCAAGTACTTCTGCCCCAACCTCACCTGTACCTCACGCCGCATTAGGTTCCATGCATCGTGCTCTAAAGATAACACTCTCTTGCCTTATGGTTTTGAGATATCTTGGATTATTGATTAATTGCACAGAATTTATACTCTTCAGTTACCAATCCCATATATTCTGTGGTCTCTTATTTTTCTTTCAGTCACTGCCATATAAAATTCGCCGCTCAAATCACCTCAGCCTTTTTTTGTATTTCTTCTTTTCTTTCCCCTTTCTTTGGCCCTAAATTCCTACACACATTTCAAGCTCTATACCTTTGATTTCACTCTTTCTCCCAAGTACAATTATTTATTTTCCACAAACCTAAATCCTCCACTACTTTCAGAGAAATGTAGAAAATATTAGCCAAATTTTCTCTGTCTCCTTGTTAAAATTCCTAGTTCAGTGGGTATACAAGCTCATGCTGACCAACCTACATTCACGGGTCCGTTTCGCATCCCATTCATACTGACTTGGAGAGAAGGAAGAGAGTTCTGTGTGGGTGTGTGTATGTGTGTTGGGGGAGTATCCTGTCTCTACACGGGGCTGCTATTTAATCAAATCTCTAGGTGTAAGTTTCTCACATAGACAGGACTGTGGGCTATTAATGTGCTTATCCATAACTCAAAACCTTTGCTTTGTATGTTTCTGTGCCTTTACACAGGGTGTCAGCTCCTTGACTGTTCCCTCTTTTCAGCTAGTAGAGAAATCTGTTGCCTCTAAATCAGTTTTCCATATTGGGGTAATGATTAACAAAAGAATTCAGTTCTTCCTATGAAGTACCATATCCAGGATCATGTAGAATTTCCATAACTGAAGAAGGCATAAATATTGTTTCAAGAGATAATAAAATTTGGCTGGATATAAAAGAGATGTCAATCTTAATCTTGAAAAATTCTGGTTTGGAGCCAACAACCTTATAGTAGTGTGCCTGGTTTAATCCAACCAGGCAGTGAGACAGATATATAACCTCTCACTTTGAATTTTTTTATTTTTCAGTGAAGCTCAAATGCCTTCCAAGGAAAGCTGAGCATTAACAAATGATCAACATACATTATTATTTCCAAAAAAAGTACGTATAAGCATCATACACAACTTTCCTTTAAGTAAAATATTTTTAACTTTCTTCTATAGGCCAGAATACCTGTCTGCATTAGTAATAAATAGGAGGTGTTTGTCTGAACTTAATTGTCAAGTAGGCCTTCCCCACATACACTTTGAAAAGGCCAATATCGGGGGGCAGAGCAAGATGGCCGAATAGGAACAGCTCCAGTCTCCAACTCCCAGCGCAAGTGACACAGAAGACCGGTGATTTCTGCACTTTCAACTGAGGTACTGGGGTCATCCAACTGGGGAGGGCCGGACAATCGGTGCTGGTCAGCTGCTGCAGCCCGACCAGTGAGAGCTGAAGCAGGGCAAGGCATTGCCTCACCTGGGAAGTGCAAGGGGTAAGGGAATCCCGTTTCCTAGCCAGGCGAACTGAGACACACAACACCTGGAAAATCGGGTAATTCCCACCCCAATGCTGCGCTTTAAGCAAACGGGCACACCAGGAGATTATATCCACACCTGGCCGGGAGGGTCCCACGGCCACGGAGCCTCCCTCATTGCTAGCACAGCAGTCTG
>NW_012120598.1:13724146-13728623 GCF_000951035.1 Colobus angolensis palliatus | reverse complement strand
GGAAGGGGAACATCACACACCAGGGCCTATCATGGGGAGGGGGGAGGGGGGAGGGATTGCATTGGGAGTTATACCTGATATAAATGACAAATTGATGGGTGCTGACGAGTTGATGGGTGCAGCACAACAACATGGCACAAGCATACATATGTAACAAACCTGCACGTTATGCACATGTACCCTAGAACTTAAAGTATAATAAAAAAAGAAAAAAGAAAAGGCCAATATCAATAATTCATTTTACGTTTTGCAACATCTTCCCTTTCCTACCCCAAGCAAGTCTTCTCTCTTGAGACTTACAGAAATTCCAGTTAAACTTTTTGGTTTTACATTACTGTAAATGCTGGAATCCATAATATGTTACTTGTTTTCTCCCATTAAAACCTAATTTCCTGCACATCTATTAAACTTATATCAAAGCCAGTTTGTTTCATTTAAAAGTTAGTTAGCTTTAAATTTAATCTTGATAAGGCACACTGCTTTTAGTCAAATCAGGCTGTGATAACAAAATGCCATGGATGGAATGGCTTATAAATAACAGAAATTTGTTTCATTTATTTCACACAGTTCTGGAGGCTGGAAGTCCAAGAACAGGGGACAGCATGATTGGTTTCTGAAGAGTGACCTCTTCTGGTTGCAGACCTTTGCCTGACTGTTGTATCCTCACATGGTGAGAAGAGGGCTTGAAAACTCTCTGGGGTCCTTTCTATTAGGCCACTAATCCCATTAATGAGGGTTCTGCTCTCATGACCTAATTACCCCTCAAAGGCTGTAACTCTTTATATTGCACACTGGAGGTTAGGATTTTAATATATGAATTTGGGGGAATGCAGTCCATTACATACAAATTACTTTTAGAGGAAATATCTTTTTCTCCAGGAGAATTTTCTGATTTAGTTTCTTAAATTTTTAGTACTTTGATTCTCATATTTTCTCATTATTTTAATAGTGTCTATGACATAAACTACAGCACAGTCTTCCTTCCACTTAGATGATCCTTTACATCTTATAGGTAAAATCTCAGAATGATGCTATATTGTCATAAAGGAACAATGGAGTTTGGAGCCACTAAGGCGCCCTTATGCCTTATCTAATTTAAACTGATGAGTTAGTTTCTCCTACAAATTCTCTATGGCATACTAGAAATTACATTAAATTGCAAGTCAAATTCCAATGATTTGGATACAATTAAGAAAGCCCACTCACACCACTAAAGTGTGTGACACAGAATGGTTTCATCCTTGTGTAATAGTAAAATTGGAAGGAATCTTAGATGTGCTCTAGTTCAGAGCTTTCAATCCCTTTTCCCTAGGGACTTCAGGGGGTATATTCTTTCCTAAGGAGGGGCCAGTGTCGAGAAGATGCAACTTTCCTCCCCTAACTCCATTTAATCAGAGGCCACTAATTCGTTCTGTTTTACAAATTGGTACAATCTGAATATCTTCCCCAATTTTGTCTCTGTTCTTCAGCATGAGAGGCTGTGTATCAGATAATATTTTTTATTCAGTTAAAGCATCTGAATCCCCAACCTGAATGACTACAAGCAAAATCCATTTGGAATCATGTTTCTCTATCTTAATATTTTCAAGAATTTCCAGAGGATATTTACATATCTCACAAATGTGCCATGGTTTTGATTTACGGTCTTATCATAGACATCTCCAAACTATGCCTTCTTTCGACATAACTCTGTCTCAAACATGGATTCAGTGTAGTCTCAGTACTTCCGAAAGTAAACACTGAGAATACTGCTTAACACAACTTTACTAAAAGTTTGTGAGCCACTGAGTTTTCTAAGCCTCCCAAAGACATTCCAAGGGCATGTTAGCACCATATGTTAGTGTTCTTAACAGTGAGTTAAACAGTGTATCCTGAAAAAGCACATCCATAAACTTCCCCTTTTCTGGCTTTATTTCCCACTCCTCTTAATCTGCCATCCTGAGAATGCAATCCCAATATCCTATCCCATGTATTCTACATTCTCTTTCCAGAACATCTGAGCCAGGTTATGTATTCTACATTCTCTTTCCAGAACATCTGAGCCAGGTTATGTAGCTCAGTTCTCCACTAGCGCAACAATACACTTAGTTATTTGGCTTAACCTTAGTGAATTGTCTTAGTGGCCAGGACATATGGTAGACATGGATGCTGAGTAGGCCATCTGCTGTCTTATGCAGTAGTGCCTCTGTGTCACCTTCAAACAAGGCTGCTCTTAAAGGAGTGGTGGGTACTTCTGCAGGCTCAAAGGATCCAGGAAATCTGAGGGGACAAGATTTTCAAATGTATCAAACAAATGTCTTCATCCAATATCTTTGGGTCTCCTTTACTGCAGCCAGGGCCCTACTCTTGTCATGGTAGACCTAACTAGTTGGGGAATTTTACTTTCTCTGGAGCTCTTCTGTCCTTAGTTCCTGAGCCTGATCCTCAGCCTTTCCTGTCCTCTGGCTGCAAGAAATAGGAATCTCTCTATGTGTTTCCAAAGAGTTCCTTTGGCTTTCACATTTAGCCTTTTGTCAATAGTTAATCTTTTTCAGTCTTTCATTTTTGCTTCCCAAAGCATCAATTGCCCCCAGCAAGTACTGTCCAATACCATTGCCCTTATAACTATTTCCCTCATTTATCTCTAATGATTAATACCCTGTACCTAATATTGCATTTCCTTCCACCCGTATAGCATCCCAGTTTACCTATGATGAAATCTTTATAATTTCCATCTTGTGTCACAGAATCTTTGTTCTCTACCTCATTTTCCACTGAATAATGGGTGATCCAGCTTCAAAATCTCATTTGAGCCTCTGCATTTTCAGACCATTCTCAGACCAACTATCAGGCCTAGTTCTGCAGTAAGGAGGCTCAGATGACATTTAGAAAATTGAGGATTCATTAAGAAATGTTCTTGGGATCAACAACTGTGGGAGAAGGAAACAAAAGCAAATTTAGGTGGTGTGTAAAGTCACAACAAGCCCTCAGCCAAATTTACAGAATGCTCTGAAGCTGTCATACCTCTTCAGAACTAAAGAAAGGGGTCAAGCCTTTAATATGCCATGATTAACCAGCCATTAGTTGCAAGCTACCACCTCTCCCACAGGGAACCCAATCCCAGAAAGGGGGTATGATCTTGAATGAGGCAGCTACTGTCTGTCAAGGACAAGTTTCCGAATGGGTAGACAGCTAAGAAATTTTAACCCTCAACTTTTGGGATAACTGCGGAATAAATCCTTTAGTCTTAAAGTGGAGATCTGAGTGGCAAAGGCCAGGCTCCATTACAGAAGGATTAAGTACTGATGAGGACATGTCAAAAAGACACAGGAACCAGGTTGAAAGATGCTCACTAGTTAATTTTTGGCTAATGTAAATATCAAAAAGAATAATGAGAAATAATGAGTTTTCAAATAAAGACATTGTGAGTTTTCAAATATTGAATGAGAAAATAATATGACTAAATATATTCTGAATATATTTAGTATACCCATAGGTATCCTGCAAAGGAGAGTGGGTGGAAGCTCTTTTTGGTAGAATAATGCCAGTTCATTAATGTGAAATGACCAAATTTAAAAAATTAGATCATTTTCAAACATCATTGTATGAATTGATTTAGTTATCAATAGTTGCCAAAACTTTTGACTGATAATTTGTTGAGGATCAGGATTTCACATAAATTACAAAGTATCAACATACAGAATACACATTAATGACCAAGGGGAAGAAAGCACCTTTACAATGCAGTGGAGGTGGGGGGGGGGTTAGATACTACCTTAAACAAGAGATCAAATTTGACATCACCAATAAGAGAAGGAAAAGAAACAGACTTCATTAGCTTTCTAATTTAATGCAATGGGAAGTACACTGTATTATTGTTGACAAAATGTGTAACTTGAGTCTAATCATAAGGAAGCAATTGGACAAATCAAGATTATAAGTTAGTTTGTAAGACAACCAGCCTGGATTATTTAAAAATATCATAATCATGAAAAAAATGTAAAGAGACTGTCCTAAATTAAAGATTTTTTTAAAATGACAAATGTACTATGAGATCATTAATCAGATCCTTAACTGAACATAAAAATAGCTAAAAAGAACATTGTGGGCTCAACCAAGTAAATATGAGTATAAATTATATATTAGATATTACTGTATCAATATTAAATTTTCTGAGTTTGATCATGCATTTGTGATTATATCATGCTTATGTACTAAAATACCGAAGGCCCAAGTGTTGATATTACCAATGTACTTTCCAAAGAATTTTTTGAAAAAAGTCATGGAGACAGATGGCAAAGTGTTAACAACTGGTGAATTGTTAATGTAAGTGACGTTTCTATGGGTATTTGTAATATTATTCTTTTAATTTTTCTAATGGTTTTATTTTTTTTTTCATTTTTTTATTATACTTTAAGTTCTAGGGTACATGTGCATAATGTGCAGGTTTGTTACATATGTATACTTGTGCCATGTTGGTGTGCTGCACCCATCAACT